>NC_071262.1:26612801-26655301 GCF_023375685.1 Ictalurus furcatus | reverse complement strand
ATATATATATATATATATATATATATATAATAATAATAATAATAATTATTATTATTATTATTATTCCCCATTTGCTTTTATTATAAGCTCCATTCTTCTGGGAAGGCTTTCCACTAGATTTTGAAGCATAACTGTGGGGATTTGTGTTCAGCTACAAGAGCTTTAGTGAGGTCTGGGGTGCAGTCGGTGTTCCAATTCATCCCAAAGGTTTTCAGTGGGGTTGAGGTCAGTGCTCTGTGCAGGACACTCAAGTTCTTCCACTCCAACCTTGGGAAACCATGGCTGTGTCTGAATATCCCTACTTACCCTACTACACAGTAGGTGAAAAACAGTATGCCAAAGGAGTAGTATGTCCAAATTCTCTGTATTCATAAAACACTAGGTGAGAAATAACCTTAAAACCTACAGCTTCTGCCGAGATTGAGCAGAATGGAACCACTGGACAATCTGGATACTGCGCTATCCCATAATGCAACGTGACTGGCGTGGAATAACTGTCAGAATCCGGATTGTATTCATGCTTACCACTTATACTGATCAGTACGTCCCGTATCAACGGCCGAGCAGTACGGGTACTGGTACTGAATGGAATGCAGTAGCTACTTTCACACGATGTCATTTTGGATGCAGCCCATGTCTTCACGGAGCTCGCTTTGTACATTGTCATGCTGGAACCAGTTTGGGCCTCTTAGTCCCAGTGAAGGGAATTTGCAATTCTAAAGCATACAAAGTGTGCGTCCAACGTTGTGGCAACAGTTTGGAGAAGAACCACATATGGGTGTGATAGTCAGGTGTCCACAAACTTTTGGCCATATAGTGTATGTGTATATATACAGTAGACTCTTAAGTTTGTGAGCTCTTTTGTAAGGGATTGAATAAACCCACGCTGAGGCTGTAGTTGTATTCAGTGCTCAGTGGATGGCGCCAGAGCTCAGCGCGTCGGTCGGTATTGTTCCACTCCCGTCATTGTGCACTTCGGGTCTCGCCCATGATGCGCGCTCCCGGCCGATGACGCGCGCTCCCGGTAAGCGGCCGGTCACCATGGTGGGGGGGAAACACACAACAGTCTGTCACTTTTTAACCAGCTGAATTAAGCATGTATACACGCGTCGTTTGACGCTTTCACGGAATCGGACTGAAACTTGATCGTCGGGTGGATTTGTTCCCTTTCAGCGCGTCGTGAGAGCCGGAGATCCCCAACACGGTGAAGTAGGGAGGGAAACGCAGTTCATGCATGCTTTGTGCAAAAGAAAATAAGCGCACCGGGACATTTTTCACGCGTTAAATCAGCCGTCAAAGCCGAGGAGAGGTGCACCGCTGCAGGTTGGGTTTTTTTCTTTGGGTAGATCAGTTGGTTGGGTCGGATCGTATCGGATCGGATCGGGCCGGAGACAGAGCGAGGCCCCGGGGGCGCAGCAGGCCGTGTCCCGGGGAAGGAGACTCCACACGGGGCCGGGCTGAGACCGACACACCGCGCAGATTTCCCGGATTTTTCACGCGTGTTTCGCTTTTCCACCAGGAGACAATGGCGTCCTACGTGGACAACAGCTTTCGGCAGGCGGTGATGCTGAACCCGGCCGAGAGGACGCAACAGGTCAGAAGCACTAATCATAATATGATATATATATTTACAGACACATAATGCACACACACACACACACACATTTATGTATGTATATGTGTGTATATGTATGTAATATATATATATATGTGTGTGTGTGTGTATGTATGTATGTATATGTATATATATATATATATATATATATATATATATATATATATATACTTACTATAGACACACACACACACACACACATACATATATATATATATATATATATATATATATATATATATATAAAAATATACACACACACATACATACATACATACATAGATGCACCTGCATTGTATGCATCTATGTATGCATGCATCACAAACACCAAATTAAATACACAATGCAATATACATATATGGCATTGCATTTCGTTTCTGTTCTTTTATGTCATGCTCACTCTTTCTACGCTTCCTATACGCAACATCCTGCAATTCAGCCGTATAGTCATCGCTGTCCGTTCTACGATTGTGATGTAACAGGCTATACTATAGCCCATTTAAATAAAAATGCCACACTATTTCATTGCATTCCTGAGCTGCGTTGCAGTGGTTATTGCTGCATCCGATTCAGGACAATATACAGAAATATCGATCCTTTTTTTTTTTTTTTTTTTTTGATGTATTGCAATATTGAAATGGCAAAACGATCGCTGTCTCGGTGAGTACACTGCAGGCGGGTAGGTTGTGACATGACATGCCATGCTTTTGCAGTTCAGGTTCTTCTATTAGCCAGAGATAATCTGTTGAACGTTGGTTTCTCCTACATGGTCATGGTGAATATCTTCACACTCGTGAGATGAATAAAGTACGATTGATGTCACGCATGGAACAGACTCATTTTCCCCATCCAGACCAAACACTAGAACTGTATTAATGGATTATTATTATAATTATTATTATTTTTTTTACCTTATTAACATTTTAAGTTGTTTATTTTTAAGTGTATATGTGTCTAGTTGCATTGACCGTCATGGTTAGGTGGCTCACCGATATGGACAACAATAGACAGGCTTGATCAATACCAATTAAAGGACAGTTGTGGGGATGGGGGAGCGTGTGAGCTGCTTTGTCAGGAGCTATACACTCCCTGGCTGGTAGAAAATGGACATTTAATGGATGTAAGCATTGTATGTAAACTCTTTATCTCTCTGTATAATATATCTATGTAGTCAAATATCAATACCGAAAGTACAAAGAGATTATGATTGGCATCTTATTTCATATCTTGAGTAGGCCAGACCCAAGCTGTAAATGTTTACTATAAGCTCCGAAATTATTTGTAAAGATGGGTTTAAAAAAATGTTGCAAAACCACATTTCACCCCAGCATTCCACATTTCATAGGCACCCCAGCATGTACTACTTTGTGCACCCTCCCGAAATAACAGCACTGAATCTTCTCCTGCAATGCTTGATGACATCTGAAAGCACTCCTAAACACTGATTCTCTCCAGATCCTCCAAGGTCCTGAAATCTCTCCAGGAATCCACAGGGTTTAGGTCAGGGAACTGGGATGGCCATGATCCTGATTCTGTGATCGATTAAACGTTTTGGTGTGGATGTTTTGGATCATTGTCATGCTGGAACGTCCAATCACGAGCAGTTCTTGGCAAAGGCAACCATGATGTCCGATACCTAGCATCTTTAACAAGGTTTGCAGGGTCTTTGGATGAACCAATACTTAAAAGTGGGGATTTGATGCCTTTCTTTATAACCATTCTCCTTTTTATGTCAAAAAGCCGTTTTGGTCTCCTTTGTCCATAGAACCTTGGTTCCATCCAACGTTCCAGTAGCATCTCATGAACTTCATCTGCTTATGCTTTTGGTTAGATGACAGAAAAGACTTTCTTCTCGCACACCTTCTGAATAGTTTGTTGGCCTGAACATGAGGCCTGTTTGTAGATATTGAGGCTTAGTGATCGCAAAATGTTCTTTTGATTAGACTCACTGTCCAATGAAAAATGTCCAATCTTCCAAAAAACGCCAACTTCTACACAATCGCACAGGGGCAGTGAGTACATTCTTCTGGATTGTCTATATCCTTATAGAATTCATATGATTGCGTACCATGATAATGTTGGACTATTATTACGATATGGAATTTACAACATCGTGTTCAATATAGTGATACAAACGGCTGTCAATTTCCTCAAATTTTGATGATCGCCATGAGAAAGTAGGGGTACACGAACGATAAATTCATTACCAACCCCACTGGGAAAGTGGATGCCCTAATTAACTGCATAGCCCCATGTTTTACTTACTTTTGGACAGCTAGTTAAGTACATTATTACAGACTAATTTAAGTGAACAAGTATATAAAATTTGACCGTTTAGTCCTTATCATCGTCTGATAAAGTTTTCGACGTAGCACATCGACGAGAAACCGCCAAGTAGTTAGCATACATTTCAGCTATGAGACATGGTGTATCTTTACTTTCGCTCGATATGTTTATATGTGTATTGTACTAGCAGGAGAGTTATATGTCCGCTTTGCTATGGATTGGTTTGGTTTGGTTTCATTCGGATTTTCAAATACCCGTGTCTACATGATTGTGAAGATGCCATCTATCCTAATTTATGCTAGTAGAAAGGGCCATATTGTGCATCGGCTGATGCGTGTAGTGCAGCAGGTGGTGGGATTTGGAAGTATGGATTATAGTTACAGCATCCAGGTGCATCAAAACACCAAGGTGAATTGCAGTAAGTTTAAAATTGTTTGCTTTGCAAAAGTCCGTAGAAATTACACATACTATGAATAATAATAATAATAATAATAATAAAAAATGATAGATTTTTTTTTTTTCCTTAGTCAGAACAGATCTTTTCTGAAACGGTTGGTCCTATGATACGTGGTCTTACCTCATTTCTTCCTGTATATAATAGCTTGTTTGCAAAATGAGACCTGATTCGATGCAGTATCGGTAAACTCACCACTTTATATTTAGACTTCTCTCTACCTGGCTTTAACAGGCCCCACACTAGCGTTAGTTCAGTGTGGTATTCAGTAATAAACGCAGTGGCGGTGCTGAAATCTCAGCACAGCTGCATTTTCCAGCGATTACGCGATATCCTTCGTCCGTTCTCCCTGACTGATTGGGTCATACTGCGGCGCTCAGGCTTGGCCAGAATTCAGCATTCTCGCCATTTCAGCTTAAGGCCTGCGCCTAGACTCGGATCATCAGGAGGCTTTAAACACCACAGTGAAGTCTAATTTGCTGTGTGTATCTGGAAGAGATGCAGGATGTAATCAGCTAGCTGAGACCTTGCTAATGTGTTAAGTCTAAAGTGGGTTGAACTGTTGGATCTGGCGGCCCCCCGACTGCAGCGTAGAGCCTTTTCAGCTGGCGTTAAGGCACCACATGCTGGTGACGACTGGTGTTGATTTAAGCATTTTCAATCTTGCAGGAGAAACAGGCTGCCCTGGGAAATCGCAGGAGGCTGTGAAGAGCTTTCTGGGATGCTTTCGGGTGCTTTTTGGAGCTTTACGGGATGTTTCAGAAGTCAGACGTGTGTCCAGAGGGTCAATGACGACAAACAGAGACTAAATGTGTCCTTTGACCTGGACGAGCCCGTAGGTCATAGAAATGCTGGGTTAGAATATATATCAGTTGACGTCAAGAGACAGTGTTTTGATCTGTGAGGTTTGAAGCTCTGAACTGTAGAGATACAGAGGTGATGAGTTTTGTCCTTCTGGAAGGACGGCGTGTTTGATGTCTTAAGCAGGAAAAGGAAATGCATAGGAAAGGCTTAAGTGGCAGGGAAACAAACAGGGTGGTGTTTTAGAAATTTGCTTCCTGATCCCGTTTCCTTCAGTCATTTGGGCATAAGTTTTTCTTTCTTTCTTTTTTGTTAAAATCTTTTCTTTCTTTTTCTTTCCTTTTTTTTTTTTTTTTTTTAAAGTGCTTATCAGCTGACAGACCATTTCACGTCCCCATGCTATGCTAATTGTCCCATTGCGCTAATTTATATCTGTCAGCGAGCAAACAGAACTGCTTCGGTATCGCTTGTTTAAAAACGCCGCTCCAGGCTGTCATCTGGTTGCTTTCATTTATCTTAACACGCCAGTTCGGGAGGCGCCGTGATATTTCTATCGTTTCCAGTAAGCTAGTGATGTTCATTATCGCTCGCGGGGCCTTTGTGTTATTTCTGAGCGCGTACGTCTGTATCTCTCATTCCGCCTCGTAAGTGGAGTCACATGCTGTATTTGTGTTGAGTGTTGAATGCGTAGCCAGTGCCTTGAAAGAAGTGGTTTTACACACAGACACACACTGACTCATCTCGTACACAATAGAGTAATCGGACCTCCCCGAGAGCACTGACGCCTGAGGCCTTCCTTCATGAGTTCGTGTCCGAAATGGTTCTCTTCCTTCTTAATTATTTTCTTTTCGTGACCTGTGCAGTGCTCTGACTGTTCACAAGGATTATATTGCTTCTTTACTATATTACAATCGTACACTCGGTATGTTCATGGGGTTTATAAAACATGCCCGTGTGTGAATAGCTGTGGTTGGTTGGAATGCTCATGAGGAACATCTGAAACGTGTTACGGAAACGATTTGAATTTGTTCGCTGTTGTTACTCAGGAGTATGGAATGGACGTGTGAATGGAATGCGTTGTGTTCCTGGCTTTTGTGACTTCGTAGTAGAGTAAACCAGCGATTTACGCTCCGTTAAGCGTGTACAAATTTACAAGGACGGTCAACAGTAAAACGTCAGCTTTCATGTTTTATATGGAAAGTTATGAAAACGTTAATGCTTTCGTGCGCCAGTTAACTCGAGACATTCCGAGTTAACGTATTATATATATATTATATCTGTATTGTTGAGATCGGGGGAATTGCTGTGTTGGAAGTTATCGGGTTATTTCTCTCTCTCTGCGTGTTAGGTGCTTCGTACTTTGCGTTAAATCACGGGTAGGTGATGTAAAAATGATATATCGAGACACTTTGAAAACAATTTTCACAGTAGACATGGGAGGATAAATCGTAAATGTATTCGCTAGCCTACCAGGCAAGTGGAATCTCCAGCCTGCTTCCCAGTCCCTATGTTTTGGTAGCATGGTTTTGATCAGAAAACGAATTCACTTGGCTAAAAAGATCTTCAAAAAACAGCCCACCTCTTCCGTGAACACGTAACTACCCAACCCCCCCCCCAAAAAAAATAAAATAAATAATACCCAAAACACCTTACTCTGGCTCTTACACCTCGACTCTGTGCACTTTGCTTCTTCTAGAACTCAATTAATAGATCTTGTACGGTAGCACTGCTTACATTTCCATTTATTCACTTAGCAGACGCTTTTATCCAAAGCGACTTACAAATGAGAAAGATACAAGCAAAGCGATATATCAAGCAGAGAACAATGCAAGTAGTGCTACCGTACAAGATCTATTAATTGAATTCCAGAAGAAGCAAAGTGCAGAGTAGAGGTGTAAGTGCAATTTTTATTTTTTTATTATTTTTTTTATTTATTGTGAGTTGGTTAGGTGTTCACGGAAGAGGCGGGTCTTTAGCTGTTTTTTGAAGATGGTGAAAGATTCTGCGGTCCGGATTGAGGTCGGAAGTGCATTCCACCACTGAGGAACAGTTAGTGTGAAGGTTCTGGAAAGGGATCTTGCGCCACGCTGAGTTGGAACTGCTAAACGTCGGTCGCTAATCGATCGCAGATTGCGAGAGGGACGTAAGCCTTCAGGAGAGAGCTGAGGTAGGAGGGTGCTGTTCCTGACAAGGTCTTGTAGGTGAGCATCAAGGCCTTGAACTTGATACGGGCGGCTACAGGAAGCCAGTGGAAGGAGATGAAGAGGGGTGTGACATGGGTTCTCTTGGGCTGGTTGAAGACGAGGTGTGCTGCAGCATTCTGAATCATCTCAAGGGGTTTGATGGAGCTGTCTGGGAGGCCCGAGAGTAGTACGTTGACATAGTCCAGTTTTTAGATAACAAAAGCCTGGACTAGTATCTGTGTAGCCTGTTCGGTGATGTAGGGTCGGATTTTCTTGATGTTGTAAAGGATGAACCTACAGAACCTTGCAGTTGCTGAGATATGGTCTGTAAAGGTCAAGCCGTCATCAAGAATCACCCCAAGGTTCCTGGCCGTCCTGGTTGGCATGAGTGTGAGTGAGCCGAGCTGTACAGTGAGGTTGTGGTTGATTGAGGGACAGGCTGGGATCACGAGAAGCGCAGATTTTGCCAGGTTAAGCTTAAGATGGTTTTCCTTCATCCAGACCGAGATGTCCGAAGAAGTGAGATGCTTGTATTGTTCTCTGCTTGATACATCAATGAATCAATGTAAAAAGTGTAGTGTAGTGTAATTGCAGTGTTGTAGTGCATTTCCATGTGATCGAGTCACCCCCCCCCCCAAATGAAGTCCACCCCAATTTAGACGTGTACTTGGTTAGACTACTTTGACTATTTAAATTTATACAACAAATGCTTATTTATAGCGGCCAGAACAGGAAGAGGAACCTGTTTTGACTACGGTCAGCTAATTGCCATTCTACTGTTGTGTGTTTTTTTTTTTTTTTCTCCCTCCTTCTTTCTTCTGTACACAACCGCTTGTCTGTTGGTGCCAGAATTTAATAAGATGAGACACTGAGATTATCTTGATATTTGAAATTACCAGTGGGGAGTTCAAATCTTAGTCATCGGTTTAAAAAAGGCAAAAAAAAAAAAAAGAAATGAATCATACGGTTTATCAACGCTTCAAATCTCAGAAGTACTTTTCCTTTCCACACGTTAGCGTGTCGGGCTTATTTATCTGTTTTGTGCTTGAGAGACTCTGCGATTCTGCTTAATTTCAGAGTTATTGTGCGAACATTTGGCAAACATCCACTTAGCAAATAACTGCAGAGTCTTAATCCCTTAAAATATGCAAAGTCAAATGTTCAGGTTTTCATATTTAAGGCATCCCGTCATGATTGTATTCCTGCTTCACTCCCGATGTTCCTGGGGATATTCTCTGGATCCAGCACGCCCCTGCCAGGATACAGTGGATGTAAAAAGTTTACACACCCCTTTTAAAATGGCAGGTTTTTGTGATGTAAAAAATGAATCCAAGATAAATCATATCAGAACCTTTTATTGTAAAAGTTTAACCTGCTGATATTTAAAGTGGAGAAACAGTCAGAACCATTTTAGGGGAACAATAAAATAAAAAATGTACAATGAGCTGGTTGGGAAAGTGTGCACACCCCTAAACTAATACTTGGTTGAAGCGCCTTTTAGATATTATCACCACACACATTTTTGATTGGATTTAGGTCTGGACTTGTTTGAACTTGTTTTGGTGAAGCCATTCCGTTGTTGATCTGGAGGTTTGCTTCAGGTCGTTGTCATGCTGAAAGGTGACATTTATCTTCATCTTAAGTGTTTTAGCAGAAGATTTAAAGTTTTGGGTCAGTATTTGGAGCGATTCATTATTCCCTCCAGCCTGATTAAAGCCCCAGTTCCAGCTGAAGGAAAACAGCCTCAAAGTATGACACCACCATGCTTCACCGTTTTAGTGATGTGCCCCGTTGTTGTTGTTGTTTTGTGCCAAACATATTTTTGGTATTATGGCCAAGTTCAGCTTTGGTATCATCAGACCATAACACGTTATTCCACATTGTTTTGGGAGATTGGATGTATTTTTATTTATTTTTTGGTTAAAAAATGCTTCCGTCTTGCCACCCTACCCCCTATCCCAGACATATGACGATTTCTAGAGAAATGTCACATGTAGGGCGCAACCAATACTTGCCAGAAATTCCTGCAATTCATTTAATGTTGCTGAGTAGGCCTCTTGGCAGCCTTCCTGACCAGTTTCCTCCTGATCTTCTCATCAATTTTAGAAGGACGTCCTGTTCTTAGTAGTGCCACTGTCGTGCCGTATTTTCTCCACTTGTTGATTGTCTTTAGTCTTCCATGGCATATCTAATGCCCTGGAAATTTTTTATAACCCTCTCCTGATTGATATTTTTCAACAATGAGATCCTGTACCTGCTTTGTAAGCTCTTTGAGGCCCATAGTTTTTCCAGTTGGGCGCTACCAAGATGTCAGGAAAATCTTGAACTTTTATTTGGGGTTAATCAGTCACTTTAATTGATGGCGGGTGTACACTAATTAGCATTTAACCTGAATTTGAATGTGATTGGTTGAGAACCCCCCCCCCCCCCCCCCCCCCGAAACAAACAACAACTGATGCACTCTGCAGTAAAAGCCTGGAAAAGCAAAACAAAAGGACAATGCAACAGTTTGGTGATGCCAGTGGGTCACAGGCTTGATGCAGTTATTGCAAGCAAGAGATAATGCACCCAAATATTACGTGTTATTTACTTTCATTTACTTCAAGACTTATCTGTTCCTATACTTTTGCTTGTCTAAAAATTGGGTGGTCTGATACAACACATCTAGATGTAAACACCAGGAAATAAAAGCTGAAATCCTAAACTCTCGTGTCATATCCGTCTTTTGATCTCAAACCCAAATGTCTTGTTTGTAGTACAAACAAATGTATTGGCCGTGCCGTTCTAATAGTTCCGGAGTGGAATGCGTATATGTATGTATGTATATGTATATATGTATATTGATCTACGTATGCGTATATTGACCTCGTTATGTGAGATAGAGGAGACGGAGCTCTATCGTTTTTATTGTCATTGCACAGGCACATTGTTTTATTGTCATTCCACAACGAGCTCGCGGAAATTTAGTAACGGAAACTAAATTTAGCATTGTCCCTCAGTGGCGGTTTTCTGCATAACATTGCAGTTTCTGCTTCTCTTGCACTCATGCCTCATGCTACAGCTGCCTGCTGAACAAAGATCGCAGAGCTCTTGCATTCTTCCACTGTCGTTCCTGAAATGTCAGGGCTAGTGAAATGTAAATCACCCTGAATTCATCTCTCTGAAATCCAATGGATGTGCCAGAGACATTCTTTGTGGTGAAAAAAACCCCCCAAAAAACCGGGGGAAAGCATCTCGGTGGCCTCCACGATGCTTTGTGGAAACTAATATCCCTCATAGTTCTGACCTTTATCCGAAACGAAGGCCAGCTTTCTGAAAGAAAATCCAAAACACTGATATTTTAAGTAGAACTGGCTTCAGATCAACATGGCTTCTTCTTATTCCAGTAATCCTTCCTGTGCTTGAACCTATTTGAGTGTGATGAGTGCAGCTCAGAGCATGAGCTGATTAAGAACCTGATTAAGACGTCCAATGTGTTTTGCTTAGTCCTATGTTTTTGGTTGCCCGGAACCTGACTAGACTAGCTAGTGCTAGCTAACACAGTGTAATAACGATGTGTGAGCTAGTTAGCAGTACAGACTACAAAGTAGCTTCTGATGTAGGACATCATGTCGTGTTTGCGTCCTCGACAAAAAGTCAGTGCTTCGTTTGCTAGCGGGAGATTTATACCACTGCTTCGCGCTGGATAATTTTGCACGAGTCTGAAAATACTGTCGGTCATCCTCGCACGATAATTACACGATAACTAACAAGCGTTCGAGCATCCACCAGATTGTGCTTCGATTGATGTATTTAGTGGAGCAGATGGTGGGATTTGAATAGATGCTATAGATATAGCATCGCCGTTTGTCACCTCAGTGGGAAGTTTAAACGTAGTTAATGTACATACCAATTAATAATAATAAAAAAAACGTGTTGTGAAAGCCAATAAGGACTCTTTTTTTTTTTTTCTTTTTTTTTTTTTCTTTTCAAATCCTGCTTGGTCAACTTACTTATCTGCATGGCAACTAAAACATGGTCCTGCTTTCTGATTCGCTCCAACACTTTTGGCTATTTTACTCAAGCTTAAGATGCGTATAATGGTGGAAGCTTTTCAAACCCCCGTTCTGGCCTCCCACTGCTGGCGTCCTACACGCTGTAGCTTTTGGATGTTGGCAGTCTTCGAGCAGACACATGAGCCTGGTATTGGATTCCACTCCATTGCTGACGATGGCAGGCAGCCATTCAGGACGCCACACTCATGAGCTCATGTTTCTTCCAGCTCTTTATGAACATATAGAGCTACACTTCAGCGTCTTTGTGAAGTTTAGTGCAGACAAAGGTTTAGTTGTGTCACTGAGTCTTGGCCGGCATGAAAGCGACTCAACCAGCAAGTCCCATTTGACGTTCTTTTGTACACTAACCTCATATTTTGGACTCAGATTTGTGTATTTGAGAAGCTTTTTATGCCTTTTGTTTGTCTTTCTGGCGTCTCTGGCTGTCAGACCACTGCCACGGCGCAAAGAGTAGAGAAAAAAAAAAACAACCCGAAAACATTGCTATAATGCATGTAATAACATGAACTAATTGTTTTATTGATGTTCCACAAGTCCTATATGTTGTTCTTTAACAAATAAAAAAAATTTAGTTGTTGGCAAGTTGCTGTGGTATAAAACCGAGGAATAAATGGATCTTTGTTGTTGATTATTTCCCCGCGACAGCACAACATGTTGTGATGCTATAAACTTTTTTTTGATGCTGCTGCGCTCTGTTCAGACGTTTGACCCACATTTCCAGGTTAAGACTCGTCTGAGCAATGAACGTTGAGGGACATGTCTTTGCTTGCATACATTTTAGATAAATAATTTGCAACCGAAACATAATCATACCCGATCATCGTTCTGTTACAGCGTGACAGACGTTCACAGGAACAGAAGACAAAGCTATTATCAGAGTATATAGTGCTAACAGTGAGATAAGATATGTCCCCATGAGCAGGGTCTTATCTTTATTGTTTGTGGTTTTTTGATAGCATAAGTGCTTCGGTCTCTGATATGAACAGCGCAGGCCATGTCGCCTTTCACGCCCATTAAAAGTCTGTAAGGATGCACGTCTCGATCGTGTTTCAGTTAAACGTGGTAAATGTCTCTCTGTGGAGTGATTACAAATCACTGGGGGGGAGAAAAGAAGGGAAAAAGAACAACTTTGAGTAATGCGAAGACGCATGTAATTCACAGCTTCTGATTTGAGGCCACACCTCCTTCAATTGTACTGACAGATAGAGGCCACGCCTCCTTCACTGGATTTGATGAATAAAGAGACCACAACTGCTTCACTTGGTCTAACGGGCACAGATACCATGCCTCCTTCATTGAGACTGACACACAAAGGCCACACCTCCTTCACTAAGACTAACAGACACAAGCCACGCCTCCTTCACAGACACTGACACAAAGGCCACACCTCCTTCACTAAGACTGACAAAGTCACGCCTTCTATACTGGGACTGACATACATAAATGCCACACTTCCTTCATTGGAATTCACACGCAAATGCCACGCCTCCTTTACTGGGACTGACATACGCAATTGCCACGCCTCCTTCACTGGGCCTGACATACACAAATGCCACGCCTCCTTCACTGGGCCTGACAGACACAAATGCCACACCTCCTTCACTGGGCCTGACAGACAAGTCATGCTTCCTTCACTGAGACCGACACACAAATGCCATGCCTCCTTCACTGGGACTGACATACGCAAATGCCACGCCTCCTTCACTGCAATTGACATACGCAAATGCCACGCCTCCTTCACTGGGCCTCACAGACATAAGTCATGCTTCCTTCACTGAGACCGACACACAAATGCCACGCCTCCTTCACTGGGACTGACAGACATAAGTCATGCTTCCTTCACTGAGACCGACACACAAATGCCACGCCTCCTTCACTGGGACTGACAGACACAAATGCCACGCCTCCTTCACTGCAATTGACATACGCAAATGCCACGCCTCCTTCACTGGGCCTGACATACACAAATGCCACGCCTCCTTCACTGCAATTGACATACGCAAATGCCACGCCCCCTTCACTGGGCCTGACATAAGCAATTGCCACGCCTCCTTCACTGGGACTGACAGACACAAATGCCACGCCTCCTTCACTGCAATTGACATACGGAAATGCCACGCCTCCTTCACTGGGACTGACATACACAAATGCCACGCCTCCTTCACTGCAATTGACATACGCAAATGCCACGCCTCCTTCACTGGGACTGACATACACAAATGCCACGCCTCCTTCACTGCAATTGACATACGCAAATGCCACGCCTCCTTCACTGGGCCTGACATACGCAATTGCCACGCCTCCTTCACTGGGACTGACACACACAGGCCATGCCTCCTTCACTGGGACTGACACACTCAGACCACGCCTCCTTCACTGGAACTGGGCGCGTGTGTGTGCGCGCGTGTGACCTTGCGATGAATTGGCAATCACTTTTCAGCCGGTGCTCTGAATCTATTGTGACACTGAGAGGTGATGATGGATGAATGAATGAATAAATATTATTATATTATAAACAGTGATGAAAGCTTGGACAATATCTTGATATGAAATTTTAATACTGCCTCATTCCTATTAACAGTACAGTTTTCCACACCGTGTGTGTGTGTGTGTGTGTGTGTGTGTGTGTGTGTGTGTGTGTGAGTGTAAACCAGTGACGTTTTTGAGAAGTTGCTGTGTTACTCAAGCATTTTTGCATTGCCACATTTTTTCCGAAACCCGTTTGGATGGAGCTAGAGCAGTTATCGAAGCAAGGGTTTGTGGTTTAAAGGAAACTGAAATGCATGCTTCTGTTTAGACTCCAGATGGATCCTTCACATGTCCTCTCTCGCTCACCTCAAGGCTTTGTGGGGCTAAATTTAGTTTTGCTGATCTTGTTTGCCAAGCTTTGCTCTGTCACATTAAGCCCCAGTGTGTGACTGATGCAATTTTAAAACCCAGCGCCTCATAAGCCCAATTAGCTAAAGCCACTTTTCACTGCCCTGTTTGTATCTGTAAGATATTCCTGAGTACTGATTCTGTTTCTGCTCCATTAAGCAAGATTCTTTTATGCAGAGTTTTTATAATTAAACATTGACTAATCATAAGCTAGCTAGGAAAGTAGAAACTGGAGGACATCAGAGAACCTCAGGGGAGCCAGTCGTTTGGATTTGACGCTTAAATGCGTTCAATTTGCATTCATTTGAGGAAAAGGTTCCTTCACAGGTCTCGACCCTGTGAAAAGTGCGTCGTTTAGAGGCACTTGTTAAATTTTGAAATGGAAACGTGAACATGCCAATCTAGCAGAACTTGTAGCTATCGTTAATGACAACTTTTATGTGGAATATTCTTAAAATAAAAAGGTGAAAATTAACACTAAGGTTAAAAATCAGTTATCTTGGGGCTTCCAAGTGGTGCAACTGAAAAAAGTTGGCCCTAACTTCGGTGGATCCATCTGGGGATGGGAGCCGTAAACATACTGGGACTGGGACTGACACACAGAGGCCACACCTCCGTCACTGGGACTGACACACAGAGGCCACACCTCCTTCACTGGGACCGACACACAGAGGCCACACCTCTTTCACTGGGACTGACACACAGAGGCCACACCTCCTTCACTGGGACTGACACACAGAGGCCACACCTCCTTCACTGGGACTGACACACAGAGGCCACACCTCCTTCACTGGGACTGACACACAGAGGCCACACCTCCTTCACTGGGACTGACACACAGAGGCCACACCTCCGTCACTGGGACTGACACACAGAGGCCACACCTCCGTCTCTGGGACTGACACACAGAGGCCACACCTCCTTCACTGGGACTGACACACAGAGGCCACACCTCCTTCACTGGGACTGACACACAGAGGCCACACCTCCTTCACTGGGACTGACACACAGAGGCCACACCTCCTTCACTGGGACTGACACACAGAGGCCACACCTCCGTCACTGGGACTGACACACAGAGGCCACACCTCCGTCTCTGGGACTGACACACAGAGGCCACACCTCCTTCACTGGGACTGACACACAGAGGCCACACCTCCTTCACTGGGACTGACACACAGAGGCCACACCTCCTTCACTGGGACTGACACACAGAGGCCACACCTCCTTCACTGGGACTGACACGCAGAGGCCACACCTCCTTCACTGGGACTGACACGCAGAGGCCACACCTCCTTCACTGGGACTGACACGCAGAGGCCACACCTCCTTCACTGGGACTGACACGCAGAGGCCACACCTCCTTCACTGGGACTGACACACAGAGGCCACACCTCCTTCACTGGGACTGACACACAGAGGCCACACCTCCTTCACTGGGACTGACACACAGAGGCCACACCTCCTTTACTGTGACTTACACAAAGGCCACACTTCCTTTACCACGACTGACACACAAACCTTCATGGGGACTCACACACAAAGGCCACACCTCCTTTACTAGGACTGAAACAAAGGCCACACCTCCTTCCCTGGGACAGACATACAAACCTTCATGGGGACTGACATTCAAAGGCCACACCTCCTGTACTAGAACTGAAACAAAGGCCACACTTCCTTCACTGGGATAGACATACAAAGGCCATACCTCCTTTACTAGGACTGAAACAAAGGCCACACCTCCTTCCCTGAGACTGACATACAAAGGCCACACCTCCTGTACTAGAACTGAAACAAAGGCCACACTTCCTTCACTGGGATAGACATACAAAGGCCATACCTCCTTTACTAGGACTGAAACAAAGGCCACACCTCCTTCCCTGAGACTGACATACAAAGGCCACACCTCCTGTACTAGAACTGAAACAAAGGCCACACTTCCTTCACTGGGACAGACATACAAAGGCCACACCTCCTTTACTAGGATTGAAACAAAGGCCACACCTCCTTCGCTGGGACAGACACACAAAGGACACGGCTCCTTCCCTGGGACAGACACACAAAGACCACGCCTCCTTCACTGAGACAGACACACAAAGACCACACCTCCTGACTTACTGAAGCCACCAGATGTAAAATTGGCTGTTCTCTCTGGGTAAGAGGGATGGCATACTTTCTGTCTCTCCTGTCAGTCAGAGTGACACTAGCCAACTGTGCGCATCTGTGAACTCATGTATGAGGAAGAGGGCAGATAGCACTTTCCTCCAAGTTATCCTTCACCCTCCCCAGTTTGTATCTGTCGTGTTATATCATAGAGGGCCGCTGTCTGGTGGGTGGGAATTAGCAGGCGACCAAATTGTGGAGAAAATACAAGTACAGGAATACTGGGCGTGCAAAGACTGGAAAGCAATATGGTAAAAAATAAATAAATAAATAAATAAAAAATTCTCCACAGAAAAGCAACAAAACAAATGACAGATGTGGGATAGGAAGTAAATAGTCACCTGTTGCTGTATCCTTTGCTAGTGCGAATGAATTGTTCCACCATACAGTATACACACTGCTGTTAATGTTATGACACTAAACATGTCAGATTTACTGACATAAAGTCCACTGAGAATGCTTTAAATCATTCCTCTTTATGACTTTATTACCCATAATGCCTTACTGAGAGTGATCTCTTTTATAGTAGCTGTTTAATCTCATTGACTTGCACATTTTACTCATCAAGTCGTAAACACTTCCAGGTATTAAATTCTGAAACTCAAACTCTGCTTCTCAAACACAAAGCCTGACGATCTGTTCTATGGACTAATAAATGTCTAAACTGAGTAATGCGTTTGCTAAGGCCGGAAGCATGCGTGTTAATCATTATTGTGGTGTTATTGGCTTTTGTGGTGCTGATTATATTACAGTAAGCTGTGAATTCTCTGTTCTGTTAGGTCAGAAGGCAAGGCGCTGGCTGATTCAGCGCTTGGCTGATGACCGTAATTCAAATGACAGGTTTATATTAATGCTCTCATTGTAAAACATTACCGTTTCTATAGCAACAGCTTGCTATAACAGGCAGACAATCTACATGACCTAAGCATAAATATGAACAGATTAAAACTGTGTTATTATTTAACAGTTAAAATCCTATCAGTCGTTTGTTGACATGGTGGGGTTTTTCTGTAAGGACACGTTTATTTATTTAACGTTCACGGAAGACGTCTCCGTTGTCGGTGCTCTGTAAGGCCCTGTGTACACTAGTGCGTTTTCGTTTTAAAACGCATAACTGTCGCTACGGTTACGCCTGTCGTCTACGCTACTCCGGAGACTTTCGGAAACGCCGGAGACGCCGCGTTTTAGTTTGAAAACTCCGGGCTCGCGTTTCAGTGTAAGATTTTTGAAAACGAAGGCGTGGCTCCGCCCACATTCGCTCTCTCATCGTGTATCCCTGATTCGTCAAGCCCCGACTGTAGGATGGTACACCGTTTCATTTTTCCCTTATTAGAAAAAGTATTGCTGTGGTATAGGAGGAATAAAACATTTCAGGATACACTGCTATAAGAAAATATTCCACTTCTGGGTTTTGTTCCTTGCTCGTTGCTGGACCAGGTGAGTGTTTCTGAGTGTTTGGATGAATTATGGTAAATAATGCAAGCTGATACTTTTAAGAATGTCACATCATGCACTGTATACAGGAGTGGGTTTGGAATATACTGCAACTGCAAAGTATGTGATTTGTGACCTTGCACAGCCGTCCCATGTACCAGCTTTATCAGTAACTAAATTGAGCCACTCTCCTGTTGTGATATCGTGTTTAGTCATTTCCAGCCTAGGTGCTAGGCCGCTATGTGCCCTCCCTTCCGTGTGGGTGTTGGTAGTGCGTCTCGTGAGCTCTTCCATGTTGAGAGCATGTTTGTGAGCTGAATAATCAGCAGCGATGCATAATGGACAGTTTTCTATTCCCGTGGCCGGTGTAGAAGTTGATAATCATGCTAATAAGGGCGATGTTTGATTGAAGATGCGGGGAGAGCCTTCTCATGCTGCTTTGAACGAGTGAATGAGTGTGGGCCAGCGTACAAAAGAGCCCTGTTAAAATCATCACCACTTGACACATGCAATCAACATCAGAGTCAAATAAAACATCTCGAAAGGCCAACATGTGGAAGGAGGGACAGAAAGCCAATCAGTGGGAGTATGAAGCGTGTGGAGGAGAAGCGCTAAAATTTACACCTCAGGATGGGGACAATGGAATGGTTTATTTTATGCCATCATAAGCAAATCAGAATAGTTCTCATTAACCGTAGGTCTGGATTATATTTCTATTTTATATTCAGGTTCCCTCCGTCTAAGATGAAGTCATTTCAGACTATTAGCTAGAATATTTATTTATGTATTTATTTATTTATTTATTACTGTCCATTTTTCCTGGCACCCTGTTTTTTTATTACATTTTATTAAAAAAATAAATTATATATATATATTTTTTACAGTAAGTGGTATTATTATTGTTATTATTATTATTATTATTATTATTATTATTTTTTAAATCTGTTATTATATTTGTTATTAATTTTCTGTAAATTTTTTAACTGACTGTTTTTAATTACATTTTGTTAAAAAGTTATTCTGAGTTATTCTACCTATCTATACACACACACACACATATACAGACATGCATACACACACTATATATTTTTATATATATGAGTATGTATACGTGTATGTATGTGTATGTATGTGTGTGTGTAATATATATATATATATATATATATATATATATATATATATATATATATATATATATATATATATAATATTGTGTGTATGTGTGTGAGAGAGAGATAGACTTAAAACTCATTCACACAGATGAAGTTAGTTATTGAAAACATGCTAAATATTTAGCATCTGCAAATAGTATGAAAATTAAAACCAAGAAAAAAAAAAACCCCACTGTAATGAAAAAGTATACCAGCCAAATACTCTTAACAGGCTTTAAACACTGAATCTAAATCCGTTCCCATTATTTTCCTCATTTTCCAGATGAAAAAAAGTGTAAGAAAAAGAAACGGCAACAGTGAAATGTAATAAAGTACTGAAGCATTAAGTAATAAAGTAAGTCTGTTTAATTCTAGCAGTTTCCGTAAGCTAATATTTGAACCCTTGTGGTCCTGCTGCAGTAATACGAGTCATTTAATGTTCTTCCCTTCGCAAGTTTTTATACCGTCTTAGCTGTAGCTCTCTCTTATTTTTATTTATAGATAGAATACGCGCAAATATTTGAGTATACCTTGAAAGTCAGTAAGAAAGTCTTTCTGTACATTTTGTGCTTAAATGTTGGATGCAACGATTTTGACTTAAATTACCAAACGATAGATTTGCTGTCAAAACAACTCCTACACCTAGCTTAAAACATGAAGTTACTGCAGGTGTGTTGATTTCTTACTGATGTTATTATTTATATTAATATCCTCCTGCATCGGTTATGTAGATATCGCCAGATCTGACCCTAACGGCAGTTTCGTCAATGAGGTTCCGATACACTGGCAGTCAGGAGGAAGTCCTGAGAAGACCCCAAAAAAAAAAAAAAAGAAAAAAAGAGCCCTGTGACCTCACTTCGTGTCGTGTCGCCATTGTGGGCCGCATCCTGAGGATGCAGGCTGAAATAGCGTTGCGTCTTCTCCATGTGCTCACACTGTGGATTCATGCGCTCAGGGTGGTGATCATGAGATTCTTCTGTAAACAGGAAGTCCCGTTTCAAAACACTAAATTCAGGATTCCCTAATCGGAACACTTTCAACAGAAGAAGCAGCAACAACAACAACACCACCACATAGCTTTCCGTTTCCATAAGCCCAGATCCAACATTAAGAAGCATGCAGGTCCAATGATGCTCTTTTCAGTTCATCTGGATCATGTGACAGAAAGTGACTTTATATCACTCTTCTCACTGAAAGTGTTTTCTATGATTGTGGCTAAATTTCTAATCATGATCGGGCCTGTTACCGTAATCGCTTTAATACAATGAGCTGATTTGAATTTTATTTATTTATTTATTTTTATAGCTGATCAAAACCATTTAAATACAATACAACTATGCAAATTGCCACACCATCATATTTGAATCAATGTTCTGTAATCTATAAACAATTTGTAATTATGCTTCAGCATGTAACACAGTAATTTTCACTGGTTTTACTGTGCCATACGTGGCAGACTGGTTATTGCCGTGCTACGTTATTTATGAGGACTTAAACATGACAGGATGTGGTGGTGTTATAGCAAAATGATTGTGTTTTATTCCTCTTGTACCACAAAATAACAATTTGTATTTTTATCTGTCTATAGTTACATTCAGTGTTGAGGAATGTCCATGAAACATGTCCGTTCCTGTTATCACTTAGATTACAGCGGCTATAAATGGATACAAAAACACAATGTTTTGTTCTTTACTAAATAAATAAATAAATAAATTTTGTGTCCTTGAATTGCTGTCGGCATACGACATCCACCCTCCCCCCCCCCTCCCCCCCGAGGTTATTAATATTATGTTATTACTTTGCAGCTTGTTACTGAGAAACCACAAAGCCGTCTGATGTCCTGAGATCTTTCCTGTGGCACAAAACTTTAGGTCTCTCTCAGTACGTTTATTTACATGGACAGCAATATTCAGATATTAAGATGATACTCTGATTAAGAAACTTGCATGTAAACAGCGATTATCGGTTACCTTAATCCGGCTGAAGTCATACTTTTCAACGAAAACGTTTCGTAACCGTTTACTGTTAGGCTTCAATTCAGCTGTTACTATAGAAACAATAACGCTTCAGTTATTATATAAACCTGCGATTTGCCTTGCAGACGGAAACTCCCCGAGCTGCTGTTAAACAAAATGAATCATCGCCTTCTGACCAATCAGAATCGAGAATTCATTTAGAGTCGCGTTAGGGACGTGGAAGTTCTGTAGGTCTTTATTGACACACTTGTTACACATTTAATGGACATTTCGGTTCATATCTGGCTCTACGAGTGATTAAACGGTGATACAACTCAAGTTTTATTAGCCTTCGGGGGGTTAAAAACATTTCCTGGCGACAAAGTAAGCAACCATGTTAGCCTGTGCTCATGTTCATCGCATTTGTAATCTTTAACAAAACACAGGACTCCAGATGAGTCATTTGAATCGGTTGCATAAGAACACTGCGACTGGCTCTGCATGTGTGTCATATGATCCGGCTCAGATGTTCAAAATGTGACTTTAGCGTGTGTTTTTCTTTGCACAACTGCGTGCTAGACGTCGTTTAGCGCTCTCTGCGTGCGGCCTATTCGCATTAATCTGGCAATAAATAAATAAAATGAGGCTGGATAAGATTTATTTCATTCAAATCTGCATCTATATCTACTCACATCATTTTATTCTCTTAGGATAGGAGATTGTGTTGATTTTTTATGCATATTAAATGGTTTCTCTTTGTGTCTGTGCTTTAAAGGAAGCAGACTTTGAACCCCACGGGCCTGAAATATGCAGCCAAATAGTTTGAATACTCTAAAGCACAATGCTTTGTCTGGCTGTTCCTCAGCAACCAAGGTGCTTTATAAAGAAATAAAACGGCTCCAGTAGGAGGAACTGCACTTGTTCTTTATTTGGCTAATCTCAAAGTGGCTCTTTGCTAAATACTAAAGACCAAAAACACTGGAGTTTAAATCCCAGGACTAATTAACAATAAATTAGATTTTATAAAGCACAGGCTGTTTTTTGTCTCGGTGGTGCACGTACATGATTGTGCACTTAGTTTTGAGGGAAGAGAAAGGACGACGTGCCCTGACTTATCCTCCACCAGGTTTATCACATTAGCCCGTTTTCTGTTTGTTGATTATGTTTTAGGTCAAGCAGGGATGCTGTAGTTGCTTCTGGATCCTCCATTGCTTGACCTTTCAGATCTCTGACGCAGCGGCATCTTAATTTTTGCCCATGCTAACTGTTAAAGCAATTCCATAGCATAGCCTGCAGGCTAATTGTGCCTGGATGCCCATTTTGAACTCTTTTCTTGGGTTTTTTTTTTTCCCCCACAGAGAAGAACTCGCACGGGGTACATAGTTTAGTTTATCTACTTGCATGTATAATCATGGAAAAAAAACCAAAACAAAAACAGAACCACGTCTTAGCAACGTTATAGTTACGCGAGCTAGCTACCTAAACACAATACTGTGGTAATGTTTGTGGTAAAGTCTAAGCTTAGCTAATCCCCCACTATTTGACATATCCCCCACTATTTTGCTAGCAGACGTCCTTACATGAGGCTTACGTTGTGTAACGTAGTAGCCAGGTTAGCTAGAAAGCTAGCACATCTAAAAACACATTTTAACTAGTCAAGGTTAACTGAATTTAGGCCAACATAGATTGCTCACAAGCATGGCTAACGGTTTTACCTACATAACATAAGGTACACGATTATATCATGTAAAGCAGCATGTCTAGCCTGCTTGGCTAGAAAGCTAGCTGATATTATTTGACTATTATTTTGTGTTAGCTAGAAGTCAAGGTCGCTAGCAAACTAGCTAAAATGATGGCAACTCATATGAGGTGAAAACGGTTAGCCAGGATCGCTAACAATCGAATTAACATTAGACTATTACTGTAGGCTAGTGTATTGTGTAAAACAGTAGCCTGGTTGGTTAGAAAGCTAGCTGACGTTCGACTATTGTGTAAACTACAAGTCAAGGTTGCTAGCAAGCTAGCTAAAGCAAGGCCGACTGTAATGTATTTAAAACAGTTAGGCAGGTTTGCTAGCAGTCAATCTAACATTAAACTATTATGTGTTTGTAAGCCAGTAGATAAGGTTGCTACAAAGCTAGCTAAATTGAGGCTATCGCATATATAGTTAAAACAGTTAGTCAGGTTTGCTAGCAAGCTAAATAAACGCTTACTATAATGTTGTGTAAAGCAGTAGCTATGTTGGATAGAAAGCAACATAAAGACTGTTATTTAGTCGGCTAGAACGCTAGCTGACGTTAGACTATTAAATTGTGTAAACCGGTATCCAAGCTCACTAGCCTGTTAGCTCTCAAACTCATTTCTATTTTTACCTGCTTGCAGATAGCAGCTGGGTTTTGGTTTATTTCTGAAAATGCTTCCAGTTAAGTTTGTGTGTTATGTAAGACTATGTTGACTCATGCAACGCGAGTGTTGGTTTACTTTGTGTGACACGGAAAGGGCAAATGTTATCTGCCGGGCTACTTGGCTCCGTTCCCAGCTGCGAGTGCCGTGATGCTGTCGAAAGCTCCGCGTTCTTTGAATGTTTTCTCCCACAAAGCAGAAATTGCGGTCGCTTGCGGTCCAGAACGTGGGGAAATCTCTCACCTCTAGCTGGAATGTCAGAGCTGTTGGTCAAACACAAGCCCAAAAATAAACACGTACGAGAGATACACACTGGGGAAAAATTTGCTCATCTAGAATATGGTAGAAGAGCTAGAGAGACAGCATTTTTGAGTGTTCTCGTTCTAAGATGATTGGCGAGTCTCATTTCTCAAATTACGCTTCCTCGTCCCCCCCCTCCCCCTTGCTTCGCTTCCTTGTGTCTTAGCTCCTTCCTCTACGGATTTGAAAAAAGGGCTGAAAGGTATAAGAAACAAAGACGCTAAATCAGATGTTCCTGTTCACCGATGTGTCACTTTAAAGCAAAAATCAGTTAAAATATCACACGATTAAAATGTTCATATTATAGCCTCTACGGTTATTTAAATATTATATATATAATTATTTAAATATTATTTTGTGTCATTTATTATGTTCAGCACGCAGTACGATATCCTTCCTTGGACAGTCTCTAGGATTTCGTGCTTTTTTTTTTTTTTTTTTTTTGCGATTGCAGAAATGAAGCTTGCGGTAGGAGGAGCTTGCGATGTTTCTAAAATTTTCCGCAGATGTGACGTCGTCACGACGCGCGTTCGGCGAAAGCACGCTTCGATTCACGTGCGTCGAACACGAGTACAGCTGAAAGGTCTCGTTTACCAACAAACATCACTGCGGAAGACCGTACGAAATTCATGTAGTTTTCCGCAAAAACAACAACAAAAAAACGCTAAAAATCTGTGAATTGTGAAAAAAGCTGCAGCAAAATCGAGCATTTTTGGACGTTTTTGATCGAGTTCCAGGTCACGGATTGAAGGATATGGGATCGAGGTGTTAAGGATGCACCAGTTACATTATTAGGGAACAGCTAAAGTCTGTCGCGTTCATTAAGCATCATGAGGACGAACCGATTTGAAGGCATGACTTGAACGTAGTCCTTCTTGGCCGTAATTCAGTACTCTGGCAGACAGAAACATCGCATAATCAGTAGAATCATAAAATTTTTTTTATTGCAATATTGTGATCATATAAATTGTTTTGCCTGACTGTATGAAATGCTTGTCTGTGCTGAAAATCACAATCATGCAGGACGCTAAATCCTTGAGATTGCATAGATTTTATTCGGCCCTTGAGATCGAATAGAGCACCACCGATTCATAATCAGTAAGGTTCTCGGGATTCGGTGCAGTTTAATACCTCTTGGTCGGCACGTCCTGAAACGAGGATTTAACTTCCGCTCAGCGTTTACGTTTCCCGTTGTTCCAGTCCATCCAAGTACCTTTGAAACCTTTGCAACTCAGATGTCGGCGAACTGATCAAAACCCACAGTTTAGATATTAATGGATGTATTTCAGATGGGCAGAGAAGACAGCAGGGGTGGAGAAGCTCTTGTGTATTTCTTCTCCGTCGTCTTGGACTCTGCAGCCTGCAGCCTCCCGCCTCCTCATGCTGAATTATTTAACACAAGTGTGTGTTGTGCTATACGATGACGCCAGAGCTCGCATCTGTTAGGAGCCTTAATGAGATGTTCTCTGTCCTGCTCTTGGCTTGGCTGCTCTGTTGCGAGGTTCAGAGAGGTTGTATTGGCATAGAGATTTTATAAGATCGCTCTTTCTTTTATTTCATCGACTTTTGAATGCATAGAACGCTTGCTGCTCAAGACGCAAATTATATGATAATCAGCTGTCGAGTATAATACACAATATTATCCTAGATATTTAGGGCAGTGCGGGCTCAACGGTTAAGGTTCTGGGTCGCTGCTCAGAGGGTTGGTGGGTCAAGCCTCAGCCTCTAGTGGCCAAACTGCCAGTGTGGTGCCCTCGAGCAACGCCCTTAACTCTAGGCTGCATCAGGGCTGACCCTGCGCTCTGACCCCAGCTTCCTAACAGGCTGCGAAAAACAATGCTTAAGGCTCTGGGTTACTGATCAGAAGGTTGGGGGTTCAAACCTCAGCACCGGAGCAAGGCCCTTAACCCTCTCTGCTCCAGGGACTCCGTATCATAGCTGACCCTGCGCTCTGACCCCAAATTCCTAACAAGCTGGATATGCGAAGAAAAGAATCTCACTGTGCTGTAATTTACACTTGAAAAATAAAGGTTTCTTCTGCTTCTTCTAAAATATCTTCTCTAGCTCTGTTATGCTCTCGGATCAGGATAGACCATGTTTTTGAGTAGTTTTTTCCCCCCACCTTGTGTAAATCTTATTTTCCACCTTATTTTGGACACGGCCAGCAATGTTTAACCCCAGCATTTGCGTTCAGAACAGATTTTGTACAATCTGTGAGTTTTTGCTACTTTTCTGCCGACACGAGTAAAATATCTGTTCAGAAGAGAAGCTCCAGTCTCCAGTGGTTAGTGGTTAACACTGTTGCCTCGCACCTCCGGGGTTTGGGGTTCAAATCCCACCTCCGTCCTGTCCGGTGTGTGCGGAGTTTGCATGTTCTCCCCATGCTTCAGGGGTTTCCTCCGGGTACTCCGGTTTCCTCCCCAGTCCAAAGACATGCGTTGCAGGCTGATTGGCGTTTCCAAATTGTCCGGAGAGTGTGTGAATGCGTGCGCGATTGTGCCCTGCGATGGCTTTGCACCCTGTCCAGGGTGTCCCCCGCCTCGTGCCCCGAGTTCCCTGTGATAGGCTCCAGGCTCCCCTGCGACCCTGTAGGATAAGCGGTATGGATGGATGGATGGATGGATGGATGATGTGGACCACCAACATTCGAACAGTCAGAACAAAGAATAAATGTTGTTTCAGAGAGCTACGCCAACAGGCCAAATCCCCAATGGTTCACTATGTAGGGTGCTACATAGTGGTAGTGTACACCCTACCTAGTGCACTACATGGCTGATAGAACACCGTTTGAGATTCAGCCACATTTTTATTATTTTTTTTCCCCCCCAAGTTGCTTTCCAGAGAGTCAAGCAGCACACCTTGTAAAGTAAAATGAGCAATTTGAAAAGGTAAGGCAGCATTTTTACTTTTTTGTTCGTGTCACTTGTCAGCCCACAACCTCCTTCAACGTTCACAGTTAAGTGTTCGAGATGGGAAACTGACACACAACGCACCATGATAGGGTTAATCCTGGATTCTTTTTGAGGGTCATGCAGGGAAGATGCAAAGATAATCAGATGATCTGCCTTGACGCTGACAAAGTGGAGCATCTCTATCAATAATTTACACCCGTTATAGGCATGAATAATGCAGCTTCTGGCAGGACTCGGGCTTCTGTGCAGCGCCGTGTGAAAGCGACGCCTGGCTGCGAGATGTTGCCTGTGCGAAGGCTGATTTATCACACCGATCCTGCACCATTGATCATTGTCTGCTGTGTAATCACTTCCTGTCTGTAACTGGAATCGTTGGTTTTTGGAAGCTTCATAAACTAACAACATATGCCAGTCTTGCAATCCTTTTCTTGCACCAGATGCCGGATTCGATGCCTCTGTCTCGGCTCTAATTAAAAGATGAAGAGACGGAGGACCCCGGATGAGTTTCTCTCTCTTTTAATTAACAGTGGGGGTTTTTTTTGTTTTTTTTTTTGTGTCGGCACATGCATCAGGAGGCTTGGCTGTGTGCTGCTGCGAGAAAAAAAAAAGAAGTGATAGTGAGAAAACCCTCCTCTTGCAGAATAACTCGAGCTTTTCTAATTTGAAGCAAAAAGCTGCTGTGTTTTGGTCTCCCTGCTGATTTACTTCTGCTGAGAGACTGACAAGGCCAGCAGGTTCACAGCATTCCCTCGTGAATTGAATCGTATACGACGGCGAGGAAGAGAACGTGTATGGGTTGGCGTGTGAGCACTGCCTACTTAAAGCAAAATCGGTATAAACAGTCCCGGGAATAATCGCGATAAACGATATTATTGTCATTTTAAGACCGTTTTATGCCACTGATATAATAATATAACGGCATGATAGTGCAAGTACAACCTTTTAAAGAGCAATGAGCGTTTAATTCTTAAGAATATTCAGACTTTGGTTGATGATGTATGTAAAAAGTCTGATCAGTCTCGTATGTGTATAGGATGCGTTTGGACGAGTTCATTAACCCGCGCTTCATTTCGCCGCCGTTCGTTCACTGTCCAGCTCCAGCTCACGCAGCTGAAGCGGCTCAGTCCCCGACCTTACTGACTACGACTGGATTATTTCATACACTAGAACTATTCTTTCTAGATTTTTCTTCTTCAAAAAAGCATCGTTAGTGCGTTGTTAATATCCTGCATGTCGTTTTTTTTTCCCCCCACAGTACGTTTTAGTTAAAATCGACGCTAATGTTTGTGGCACATCTTAAGTACCAATGCACAAAGTTTTTGCATCGGAAGGTGCGTTTATTTATTTATTTTTATCTTAAATTCAACGCATATTCGAAGTCGGAATTTTTCATTTGACAGCCCTAGAGCAGACGAGAGGACAGAAGCAGCACGCGGACGGATAAAATGTTGATGACATTTCATTCTAAATGTAGACAAACACGCACGTAGACACAGTGGGCGATATCGAGGTCGGCAGAAACGATCGAAGTCACGTACGTATATCGTACAATAAGTCGATAATGTAATTATCGGGACAGGCCTAACTATATAAAAAGCATTTTCAAATATAACTCGTGTACTAGAATGATTTTTTTTTTTTTTCTCTCTCTCTTTAAAATTTTTTATTACGTTATTAATTTTTTCTTCTGGTTCTGAGCGCTTCAGAGACTTTTTCATGTTCAAGTCTAGTTTAGTTTTTGTCCTGTTTGTGTAGCGTTATCATAGTCCATTATACAGCGTTCTCCTTAAACCTTTGATACCTTTTATACGTGGCTGATATTACTGATAACGTTACGATAATTCTAAATTCGCTACTTTCTAAAGTCAACCTAGAACTGAGATAGAAGCGTAGCTCTTTATTAATATTATATTAATATTCTTAATGTGTGCTTTTACAGGTAACTCTTTTTCTTTTTTGCTTTTTCTCTTCATCTTGTGGTGTTTGTGGGATATTTGTTTCCAACCTTCGGTGAAAAGAAAGATGTTCAGAAATTCATTAAGGAAAACAACCTTTGTGGGGTGGGTGGGGGCCTGGAAAATAATCAACAGTGGGGTGGTATGATGTTGCAGAGTTACTGTTAACACCCCAATGTTGATTATTTTCACATTACACCATTCTCCATAGTGTTTCATTCCTCTTATATCCCAGCAATTTGATCAATGATTACAAATTTTTTTTAAATAAAAATAATGACACACAATTTTTCAAATGAGGTCATAGTTATATTTAATGTTGTATGTAATGTTTTTTTTTTTGTCATTGTAGAAATGATAACCTATCAGGGTGAGTGTGTTGTTAATAACCTTGCAGTCGGAACTACGGTCAGAGCTGCTGTTTTAGAAAATGAATCAACACTTTCTCGACCCATCGGAATCAAGAATTCGACAGCGCTGTGCTGGGACTGCTGTCCTTCACGTGCGTATGCGCTGTTACTCCAACTGCTGACCTTGCTTTTGTATGCAAAGGCTCCACCTTCTGTTGCGTGCCTGACAATGACTAAAAATATCCTAAAGGCATGTAGTGGCTGTCGATCGAGATTCAAGGACAGGCCAATATACAACTTGCTCACAAGTACAGGACGCCGGAGCGAGCGGGTGACTGACGGTAAGGTTGGCACATGGTGTAACAGGTGTCCAGGCTGTACTGATCGCACCAAGCACTTCACGTTCTCATGGCTGCGGCTCGTTTTCCCATCGGCTTACAGGAAACGTCGCCATATCTCTTCGAGCTAATAACAAAAGCGTCTTAGTGCTAGCGTTAGCACCCTTTCCGGGCGGATTCCTATTCTCAGGTGACCGCCAGTCTCTTTCCGTCAAGCAACACGGATCTCTGGGGTTTAATTAAAAAGTGCTACATTGTATTCTTTCAAATTTGGATCTGTCTGTTGTGCCGTGTTCAGTGGAGTGAAACGTTTTTGTCGGGGAAAAACGTGTTTGCGCGTGGGTACTGGAAGGAAAAAGTGACAATTTGTTGATCGTTTAAGCCAAAATTTTTGTCGCTACATTTCCCAGGGATGAATGGTGCTTAAATAAATGGAGATTAGTAACCTTTGCTAAATTGGAAGCCATTTTTTTTTTTTTTTGTATTAAAATCGTGCAATTTCAATGCAAGAGAATCTGATCTACGCCTACAGATGAAGACTTGGGTTCCATTAAGGTCTCAACTGAGGCGCTCTGTCAATCCTGGTATTCAAACTGACAACCTTCTGGTTTGCAGCACAGAACCTTAACCACTAAGACACTATTGCTCATTGTTGTAATTGTCAATCGCGTTTATGCGCATTATTGAATTGTTATTAGTTTGCATGTTGAGACAGTCAGAAGCAAAACTGGCTCTCTGTATATCCTGGAATTTCTCCATGTAGTGAATATTAGCCGATTTGTATCAGAAATATTTCACATTCCAGAGTTGCAGTGTACCTAAAAACAACAACGTGTCTATTTCTATATACTTTATACATTTTTTTTTTTTAAATACTGTTTTTACACCAATCTTTATTGGTTTATAATAATAAACCAAATCTACAGAGCAAGCTACAGTTGAGGTTATACGTTTATACATTAATACATTACTAAATGAACATAATAACAATTTACACCGATCATCCTGTTGAAAAGTTTGCACCCCCCCCCCGGCATAGGTCTTAATGTATCGTGTTATCTTCTCGAGCATCAGTGAACGTTTGCACCTTTTGTAAAAGTCGTGTACGAGTCCCTCAGTCGTCCTCGGTGTGAAAAGATGGATCTCGACATCGTAGATGCTGTCAAATGTGCAGAAGATGCTGGAAAAGTATAGAATGTGCGGGACGTGGAGGATTTTTCTGAAGAACTGTTCAGGACAAACAAGGGAATTATTGTTATTATTATTTTTTTAAAATGAACATTTCTGCAAGGCGTACGTAAACTTATGACCTCGACTGTAGTTTGTCAGTTGTTTGTTAGTTAGTTGTAATCTGATGTCAGTTACAGCTAGGCCTGTGTCCGGTGATGGTTTAACGGCGTTACCGTGGTAACAGCCCCGAACATGAAACAGTGAAGCGAGTGTACAGAGAAAATGTTGCTTGGGAGTACAGTTCACTTCTGCGAGCACTGAGCACTGAGACATGCGCGCTTCCTTTCCTGAGCTCGCGAGTCGACTTAAAGTAAAAGAACCGTGGCCTAAAGTGTAAAGTCTGTTTTATTAGTATTTGTTAGCATTCACACCGTTAGCATTCACCCCGCCCCTTGATTGAACCATTTACCACCGTTATCTTCCACACGGTTGCCTGAGCGTCCGAGATGACTGTTAGCGAATAAACCGATATTTAAATATTTTTTTTCCCCCACACAGTTTGTTTCACACTGATTTGAAATAGGTTGCATGCTGTATGTGCTACACAACACATCTAATTTTATGTTCGTTCTCGTTCCTAGATAAAATTGCATAAGATCAGGAATTATCGCGTTCAGCATAATCTATCCGAGTTCAAAATACCTCCCCGAGAAGCCTGAATTCACCGAAGGTTATAAAACGCAACAGGAACAGATAAGGTTTTAAGAAACATTTGATTTAGCTTTAAAGCACAACAAGTGTAGTCGTCTGGCTGGCAGATGAGGGCTGTTAGCTTAGCAGAATTAGGCATGTGGTGAGGAGATGAATGGCTCTAATGAGGAAAGCTGTCAGCGCCGAGCAGAGATACAGCACAGCTCTGGACACGCTAACGTCCGTAACCCTGCTGAGACACGAACCTCGGTGCTGGTGCTACGGTTAGCATAATGATTCAGAAGAACGTGGAAGTGTTTTAGTAGTAAATAGCGCACACATTTATTACTGAAGAAAATACACATTGTTTAAAATGACTTTTTATTTTGTTCTGGAAAAAACAAGTATTATTGTTATTAGGAGAATTGCAGAAGATTTTCCTTTTCTTTTCTTTTTTTCTTTCTTTCTTTTTTTTTTTACTGCGTGTTGTTGCAATTCATTTATCTCCAATAATTGACAGGCAATAATACAAAACTCCTATTTTCCGATGTAAATAGAAAAAGGGGGCTTTAACTTTTGACTCAACAAAAAAGTGCCATGTCAGACATTTTGTTATTTCTGTGTTCTCTATTTGTTGTTATTTGACTATCTATCTATATCTCTATCTCTCTCTCTCTCTCTCTCTCTCTCTATATATATGTATGTGTATGTATGTATGTATATATATGTGTGTGTGTGTGTGTGTGTGAGATATCTCACTATAGTTTCCACCATTGCACATTTACCAGCTACCCCACCTAAAAAATGTTTTTTTTTTCCTAAATGTTTTTATATATTTATATTACTTTAACTAATTCAAGTAATACAAAAAACATAACAAAAAGTTTTTTCATGCAGTAGAGGGTTGAAAAAGCCGAATGCTTCCACGAAGCTTCCCGTTCAGTCTCTCAGCACAGAAATACAGTAATAATCCCCTTACCATCCTGTTTGTTGATGTTTAAGGCGAAGGTCGCCATGGTTACCGTGGTACCTCGAACCACGTTACGTGACATTTGGCTGTTAATTTCTGCCCTTTTTTCTTCTTCCGCATAATATATGCGTTTTTTGTTTTTTTTTAAAGCTCCAATCAGGAATGAAATACTTTGAGTAGTTTTACGCAGAAACATTTTTTTTTAGTGTACACTTTGTGTCGGATTTAAAGATTAAACCGAGGTACTACGTGCGTTTTTTAGGAAGCTTTCTAACAGCTCGAGTGAACGGAGGCCCCTGCTGAAGTGTTGCTCTCGTCCGTGGGGTTTTCAACATCCCCCTCACTGTTTTGGTCTCTAAGGGCCTTGCTACTTGTCTTGTTACCACGGTAACCGCAGCCCGGCGTATGGGGTGTGTGTGTGTGTGTGTGTGTGTGTGTGTGTGTTGGGGGGTGGGGGGGGGAGGAGCAGGGCCAATTAGGTGTGGCCACTTAAGAAAGATCTTAGCTTTCTGTGTTTGACCAATCACAGGCCACGGAGCGTCTGTTGTCCCAGAGGACCTTCGAGAGGAAGTCATTGAACGTGAGGCAGAGATATGAAGACGGATCAATGCGACGCTTCTAGAACTATTACCTTGCCGTGCACAAGTATTCACCCCCTTGACTTTATTTATTTATTTATTTTACATTTTGTAGTGTTCCAACCTGGAACTGAAATGGACTAGATTGGGATTATATGCCATGAGTCTACACAAAACACCACACAGTACTGAAGTGGGCTGAAAATCATTATAATTCATCGTTTATGTATAATACAATCATTATATGTTCCTGGAAGAACCCAGAGCTTGTTAGACAACAGACCTTATCAAGCACCGTCATGAACACCAAGGCGCTATCAAGTTCAAGTTGTGGATTAGTATCAATCATGTTGTGAATAGTGCGTATTATTCTGAAAACTCCTCCCAGATGTTTTTCTTTCTTTCTTCATGGTAGAAAGAGAGAAGACATGATTGACTGAGGGGAAAAGATAGCGGTACAGATTTGGCAAACTAAGATGTAGCGCTTGTTCAGTCTGGATTTGGTGTGTGTGTGTGTGTGTGTGTGTGTACAGATAGGAGTTTGTGGGTGGGCGTGTTATATGTGGAAGCGTCTGTCTTTGGAGCTTCGTGCTCCTGAGTATCACTTGGCTCGTAATCACAGCCCAGGCAATTACCTCGATTCAGTATTTGTCATAATTGCTTGACATCACGACCTCAGACAGCACCGGTTACATCGGCCACCTTCTGAGCTCACCGGTCCAACACGTACGTCTTGAAGGCACTGGATTTATTTCAGATCAGAACGAGAAGGAATGATGTATAAATGCTGTTTTTAAATACCACAGTGGATTAAGGCTGAGGTCTTGTTTGCGTCTTGTTATTTATCTGAGAGGGAGTAGAAGGAAGTGAAGGACTGAATGTGAACGATGGACGTCAGGCTAACGAAACAGGGTTCCATACATTCTTTCCGTGTTGTATTCAGAAGTGTTTTTAGGAGAAAAAGAAAGCTCTTTTTTTTTTAAATCTTTTTTTTAAAATCCCCCTCTTGCTTTTTGTTTTGTTCTAGCCACTGAAAAAAGCTTGACGTGACTGCCATCTAGTGGCAAGTCTGTGCACTTTCTCTACATCGTGTACTTATTTATATACTGAATATTCTATCCAACTCCCAGTAGCACAATTAACAAGCTGTTTCATTAAACGCCTCTAAACTCTGAAACTCATTACCACCGGAGATTTATTAGGTGTTGTGTGTGTGTGTGTGTGTGTGTGTGTATAACCAGTTTTAACTTCCAGCCTAAATCCATTCAACATTTGATCAGAGAATTCTCGATTCTAATTGGTCAGAAGGTGTTGATTAACTCTCTGTAATTAAATTGTTAGTATTTTGCCTTCTGGGAGTCTGAAGGGCAGTACTAAATGTAAAAAAAAAAAAAAAAGATCTTTAAACAAAATAACAGTTTACACTGATCAATCTGTTCAAAAGTTTACACCCCCTCAGGCTCTTAATGTATCGTGTCGCTTTCGTGAGCATCAGTGAACGTTTGCACCTTGTGTAATAGTCGTGTACGAGACGAGTCCCTCAGTCGTCCTCGGTGTGAAAAGACGGATCTCGACATCATATAGTCGCCGTTTAAAGGAAAGGAGTCAAATATGTAGAAGATGCTGGAGAAGTAAAGAAAGTGCCGGACCTGGAGGATTTTTCTGAAGAACAGTGGGCGGTTTAACTGCTCAGGACAAACAAGGGACTCGTGAAGAACTCTCACAAAACATAAACACAGTTTAGACAGAGTAAGTTTTATTTATTTATTTATTTATTTATTTATTTAAAATAACGTGGGGTTGGTATTTTAGGGGTTAGCTACGTGCTCACGGAAGAGGTGGGTCTTTAGCAGTTTTATGAAGATAGTGACAGGTTCTGGGGTCCGGACTGAGGTCGGAGGTTCATTCCAGCACTGACAGAGACAGAGAGAGTGAGGGAAAGACAACGAGGGAGAGACCGAGAGACAGCGAGAGTGAGAGAAAGACAGAGAAAGAGAGGGGGAGAGACCGAGAGACAGAGAGAGAGACCTTAGTGTGAAGGTTCTGGAAAGGGACCTTGAGCCACGCTGAGTATGCACTACTAAGCGTCGGTCGTTAACCGATTGCAGATTGTGTGAGGGAGCGTAAGCCTTCAGGAGAGTGTTAGGAGAGGTTAATGGGGTGCTGTTCCGGACAAGGTCTTGTACAGTGCGTGAGCATCAAGGCCTTGAATTTGATACGGGCGGCTACAGGAAGCCAGTGGAGGGAGATGAAGAGGGGTGTGACGTGGGTCCTGATGCATTCTGAATCGTTTAATTTTATTATTATTTTTTTCTCTTTATATATACAGTATGTGCATGTAGAGTACTGTAGTTCTGTGGAGTAACACTAGGTGGCGACACAGGCTGAGACGCTTCTCATATACATGATTAAATGTCTGATCTGACCGAGCTCACCCTTTAAAGTCGAAACCCTTTAAAAATGTTGCATGAGTGCAATTTATAACCCTGTGTCGCATATACTGACTCTTTTTCTTTCTTTAAGCAAAATGGCAAGTCTTATCCATGTTACTAGGTCTCTAAACTGAGATTTGATGATGTGTTGCGGGAAAAGAAAAAAAGAAGCACGACGTGATAGTAACTTAACATGAACTTCATTTAAAATATTTAAATCTGATTATTATCGGGAAGTGCTGTTTCATTCGAAGGAAGTCTTAGCATGTGTGTATGTCAGAATATCATAACGCTAACATTTAGTGAGCAGTGTGTGTGTGAGAGTGAGTGAGTGAAGCACCTTTGTGTGTTGTAATATAGGCTCTCTGAAAGCAGTCTAAATCGAGCCTGTGTGTGAGGACAGAGCCTCTTTTGTCCCACCGCTATCCCAGCATGCCTTTGTGAGCACAAAGGTGGCCCAGTGCTGTAGAGCGGTGTGGCTATGGGGAAAGGACAGGGAGCACTGTGTGCTGTCACACACACAAACACTCTCTCTCTCTCACACACACACACACACACACACACACACACACACACACACACACTCAGTGACTCGCCTCATCGAGGCACCACTCATTTCCCCAAGTGGATGTTTGTGTATGTGGAGGATTTACTTCCTCATGAGATCATTTGTGCTTTCCTTTCAAACTCTGTATTTTTCCGCAAAAAAACGACTCGGACCCTGTGAGCGCTCCGATAAAATAAGATTGCGTAAGAGACAAAACTCGCCCCTCTTTGCTTACGTCTACTGTGTACGTTGTTTTGTATTTCCAGCCGAGTGCAAAAGTTTGTACCCCCTCAAGCAAACGGATAAAGAAGGCATTTTGTGCTCTAAGTTTCACAACTTAACAGCGACCGCAGCAAAAAATTTCATCAGCGTTTTTGTTTTAAATGGCCTCAATTTAAACATGGCACATTTTTTAAATCTAACCAAGGAACAAATCGATAGAAAAATGTTTATTATTTTGAAATTTCCAGTCAAAATGAGTGTTTTTTTTTTTTCAGATCCAATAAATAGATCTGATGTAATTACTCTAGAAGAGGGCCGATATTTTTAATCGCTCTAATATTATGTGTACACTTCATACGCACCACACACTCTGTCTGCCTCTTATTGAGTTTGTCGCCCCTGGTATAGAGTAATCATTTAGAAATCTTTTGCCTCTGATAGCCAGTCGGAGTGTTTTATTTCGACGGCGTGATTATTATTAAAGCATCGTGTTAATATTGAGTCGGTGTGTGTGTGTGTGTGTGTGTGTGTGTGTGTTCTGCTCGGTTTTATAATTCTATCGGTTGTCTGCAAAGTAGAAATTTCCCTGTCTCGTTCTGTAGGTCTGAACGAGGTGAATGTTTTCACAATGTTTATTCTGGGCTTTCAGTGACGTGTCCGGTGTAGTATAAAGGACACACTGAATTCTGTGAATTTACGCTGAGGAGTTTTGGCACTGCTCATACGCTGTGTGTTTGAACATTCCTCTAATTCCATTGACTCACTCCCACTTATAGCGCAAGAGTGTACTGACTGCAGCCCTTTACCCATAACGTGTGTGTGTGTGAGATGAAGTGATACTGATCTCTGTTCTCGTTCTGTTTCCTCTGCAGGATTTGGAGATTGTGTATTCGTATTTACACGGTATGGAGGCGCTGTCCAATCTAAGAGAACATCAGCTAAGGTAAAAGTGAGCGTGTGTGTGGATGGATTTGCAGATTGGGATGAATATTTGAATGCTAACATTTATTTATATACGGGTCAGAATGCACAAGCATGATGATGTGTGTGTGTGTGTGTGTGTGTGTATATATATTTTTTAAACGTTATTCGACCGGAATTTCATGTGCTAGAACTTTAGTTGTGGTGGAAATACATGCAAAAGAGAAACACACTTTGGGGAACGCTTATAATTATGGTAACATCCAATAACAGAAAATCTCCAGTGGCAGAAATGGTATTTGTGGCGCTTTATTAATTTGAAATAAAGAAAAACGTACAAATTCAACCAGTATAAAACCAGTTCATTTGGTTATTCAGATTAAATTTGTTACTATATGAAACAATTCAAATGAAGCTCATCAAATCGAGCAAATACGTTTTTCTATTATTCATTGAGTGAGTGTTTGGCGCCCCCTAGTGCCAGTCAGTGTGTCCTGCAGTTGTATAAAATAGTAATCACATTTATGATTACATTTATGATATCCTGTAGAACATTTGAGGCATTATGAGTGCTTCAGAGCTGACTTTTTAATCTATAACCGACTCATAAAGACGTAATATTGGCTCTAATTAGTTTCTAAGCACTAACTGTGAGCGCCCACTATCATGTTCATCATGTGTGTTACACTGGTATGTGTAGTAAAGTTAGTTTGTATATGATGATAATAAATTCCCCACACATACAGATATGTGGTAATGCGATAAAAAAAAAAAAAAAATCAGCTATATGAGCTCATCATAGTGTTTCTAATTTCTGATGGAACACACAGCATGTTCGTGGACGCACTACCTATATTATATAACGTATCCACATTCGTATTTAAGGTTGAAATATATTCCATGCTTACCAGCGTGACAGACATCTTGAATCATTGGGATCGCTAGAAAAATTCCCAAGACAATCACGTAAACCTGCTTGATCATCAGAAAAGTAAGCACTGGGGGCCATTTTGTGCTGTGTCTTACACTTGAGTTGGAAACTGTGAGCTCATGCTTTCAACTGATGGTAGAGAAGTAATACATTTGCTTAAAGACTTGAAAACATTCTTGCTAGGAATATAGATGCCAAGAATAGAAGCTAGCTAAAGAGTAAGGCTAATTGTTTGGTTAGCATGCAGCTGGTAAGGCGTGCACAGTATATACGCATTGTGAAGGTATAGTGACAGTGTAAGCAGTGCAAACGTATTGGGAATATCAATGTTTTCCTCAGATATGGTGGTAATTTGCAAGTAAAAAACTTTGTACAGCTATAATTAAACCATAATTAGTTAGCATAAAAAGTTAGCGTCAAGCAAAAACCAAATGCCTATAGATTCCCTGGAATTCCATTTTTCTGACGAGAGTATTGAACATAACTTTTCAAGAAACGAACAAAAATATACAACGAGAGAAGAAAAACTCTCTGAAACTGAAATCCGTGAACTCGGTGTCAAATATTTAACGTGGTGTCCAAATAAACAGCATCCTTATTAGCAGTATTCTAAGCTTTGTTTTTGCTAGTTATTGTTTATGAATGCCGTTCTGGCACAGACCTCTAGTGTGGGCGGGGCTTAACAGCGATTTACTCTCATTGGAAAGTGAGATTTGGATCGACCGCTCCCTGACCAGGAAGTAGAAAGTCTTCAGTGGCGCGAATTTTGGAGAGCGTTAAGCCGCTGTTAAGCCCCGCCCACACGAGAGGTGAACGTAATCTCGTGGAGCGTGAACGAAAATTTAGCTTGGAAAACTCTTAACAAAGAACGCCGTTTATTTGAAGACCATGTAAAAAAAAATAAAATAAAATAAATGTTGCCACCGAGTTCGCTGTTTACAGTTTCAGAGCGTTTTGCTTCTCTCTCATTGCGTATCCGTTTCTTGAAAAGTTACGTCCAATACTTTTGGCACGAATTTAATTCCATAGGATTCCACCAGAACATTTCTGCCTTCAGAAACGACCGGTTTTATATGAAATCTTTTCGGAAACACTGTGAAGATAAAAAAAAAAAACAAACAAACCAAGAATCAAACTTTACACTGTGAAACATACAGAAAATCTTCTTTAGTAAAGTATTAAAGTATTTTGTTTTTCGTTGTTTCAACCTCTCCGAAAGTTTTCTCAGGTCATCGAATGTCCTCCCACCGGATTAGCTTCAGGAACAACAACACTAAACCGCATGACTTGGGTGTTCCAGAACATTCCAAACCTCGAGGCCTATGAGGCCCCTCACTGGTCTACGGGCGTCTTCAGGAATGCCTGATGTGAACTCTCAACACCAGTAGCGTGTGGTTTCTGATTTTATTGTAGCGTCAGGAATGTGTTGTGTTGATCTGCGGTGACGTGAGAGTCCACATCATCAAATAAAAAGCGAATTCCTGCTTTCTTATAGGTGTGTGATGTTTGAAATGGGGGGTGGTGGGGTAGGGTTGGGTGTTTGGTGGAGTGACGAGGTATGACGGTGTTTACCTCAGCTAGCCTCAGTGTTCACTGCGCTCTTTTCATAAAGTTTTACAGTCGAGAAAATGTGCTTCTAACATTGGGTACAACCAAAAAAAAAAAAAAAAAACGACCAGCTATGACTTATATAACTTATACAAGGCTTATGGAAAAATTCAGATTTCAAGAGCTTTTAGAAGAGAAAAAATAGACTATTGAATAGAATCATAGTACTAACCTAGTCTACCTCAGTAGGTAAGTGTAAGAACTCAGCATGCTCTGGCTCTCTGAATAGACACCGCCGTGCTTGTGCGACATGAAGATTTCATGATTTTAATTCTTGATTTAAAAAAAAAAAAGCAACACCCGTTGATTTGTTTTTGAGCGAAAAGGTTCAAGAACAATGCATTGAAGGGTTTGCTTTTAAGTGTGACATGTTGTTCTCGTGTCACAAATAAAAAAAACAATGCCATCTGTATTGGGTCGACCCCCCCCCCCCCCCACTAATGGAATCTGTATCTTCTTTATCAAAAATAAAAACAGGAGCTGGGAATTCATTTAGATCCATCGGCTTTACCCGGTATTCTCACGTTAACTTTCCAAGTCTGTACAGGCTTTCGCAGATATATATATATTTTTTCTGTGATTGTTGCGGTTAAAAATGCTCGATTTTGCTGCGTTTTTATTTATTTTAATTTGTTGAATTTTTTAATTTTTTTATTTATTTATTTTTTTTGTACTGGAAAACAACTCGAATTGGTCTTTCGCTGTGACGTTTGTTGGTGAATGAGACCTTTTAGCTGTACTCATGTTCAACGCACGTGAACCGAAGAGGCTTGGCCAAAATCAACCGTGATTTTGAAAAATTCTCAGCTCTTCCGAATATTACGGAGTTGGATTGTTTTTGTTTTTTTTTTTTCCTTCGAACGCAAAAAAAAAAAAAAATCGCCGCAGATTCCCGGAGGGACTGACGTGCTTAGCCGGATGTTAGCCGCTGGCACCGCCCACTAGTTTACGTTCACCAGTTAATGTTAGGCACTGAAAGGAAATGTTGCTCTAGTTACTTTGACATTTCACCACGTTTTCGAACAAATTGTCAAACGCTGATGAAAATCAGGTCACTGTGAATGTCGAGGACCGTACGTATGATCAGCGTGAACGTTCTCAGGTATGTGTGGACTGCGGTTTAGATATCTTCAATGTATAGTTTTGATGACTGAAGACTTTCCTGGACTGAGATATGTTTCTCTTTCGCGTGTGTCTCAACCAGAAGTAAAATTCTAGCGTTTTAAAATTTGAAAAGGGAAAAAAAAAATTGGATTTAAAATTGTATTTCTTTTCCCGTTGTGACAACAAAAAGCATCTTGGATATTTTGACATGTATTTCATTTTGGTGAAGAATATTTACTAAAAGTTGTGAAAGAATGTTAGAGCCTGAAACAATTTTGACCAAAATTGTGTGGGTGTGTATGTGTGTATATATATGTATATATTTTGTTGTTGATGGATTTTCCCAGAAAAACGCCACACGTAGAGCCTTTACGTGTCCCACTCTGACATTAATCCAGTTAATAAAAGAAGAAAGTGCAACGAATCCTAAATGCAAAAAGGATCTGTCTGTTTCAAACAGCGTTCTTTCATCCTTTTATACAGAGTTTTTAAAAAAATGTTTATTTAATAAGAAGACAGTGACGGTGATGACACTGTGTGGAGCCATCTGCCAAACTGCATTAGCTTTCACAGCCTGTGACGTTCTCTCTCTCTCTATGTCTCTCCCTCTCTGTCTCTCTCTCTCTCTCCCTCTCTCTCTCTCTCCCTCTCTCTCTCTCTCCCTCTCTCTCCCTCTCTGTCTCTCCCTCTCTCTCTCTCTCTCTCTCTCTCTCTCTCTCTCTCTCTCTATGTCTCTCCCTCTCTTTCTCTCTCTGTCTGTCTCTCCCTCTCTGTCTCTCCCTCTCTGTCTCTCTCTCTGTCTGTCTGTCTGTCTCTCTCTCTCTCTCTCTCTCTCTCTCTCTCTCTATGTCTCTCCCTCTCTTTCTCTTTCTCTGTCTGTCTCTGTCTCCCTCTCTGTCTCCCTCTCTGTCTCTCTCTATGTCTCTCTCTGTCTATCCCTCTCTGTCTCTCTCTCTCTCTCTCTCTCTCTCACTCTGTCTCTCTCTCTCTCTCTGTCTGTCTCTCTTTCTCTCCCTCTGTGTGTGTCTCTCTCTGTCTCCCTCTCTCTCTCTCTGTCTCTCACCCTCTCTCTATCTCTGACCCTCTCTGTCTCTCCCTCTGTGTGTGTCTCTCTGTCTCCTTCTCTCTCTCGCTCTCTCTCTGTCTCTCTCTCTCACTCTTTGCAGGATGATGTGTGAAACCGTGCGTTATGAAAGACATGAAGCAAATGAAGTGCTTTACTAGTAAGTGCTCCTTTCTTTTTTTCACCATCATAAAAAAGTTATTATTATTATTATTATTATTATTACTATTATTATTATATTTTTTTGCACTTTTAAGATAAAAACATTAAGTTAAATGTGGTCATGTGGCTGCTTCTTGGATCTCGGATGCCACAGATACTGATATTGATCTTCATCTTACACACACTGACCCACTTTTGGCTTGCCTCTCTTTTTTTTTTTTTTGCAATTGTGTGTGTGTGTGTGTGTGTGTGTGTGTGTGTGTGTGTGTGTGTGTGTGTGTTTAGTAAGTCCCCCATGTCCTCATAATGTTTTTGGAAAGCAGGCATTGTCTCGCTTCTGGTCTGTTGTGTTCTGTTCTGTTCTGCCTAGACTGTAAGACAAATGCATACGCAAAAAAAAACACACACACGCACACACACACACTGTTTCAACTGTGTTTCCAGCCCCCATGTGCAGATACTCCCCTCCAATTTCACACTCCATTTTCTTATTGTCCTGGAGGCAGACGAAGGATTCAGGTCTCGCTCCGGGTCAGTACACAATGCCCATGAAGATGAGAAGCTCATTTACTGAGCTGTCCTGGGGTGTGTGTGTGTGTGTGTGTGTGTGTGTGTGGGGCTGTTAAAACATTAGCATAGCAGGTCATTCTCATTTGGCTGTTTTAATGAATGTAATGTATGATCTTGTGCAGTTCGGGATTGCAGAAGGTTTTGATATCGTATCAGTCATGAGCGAGTATTGAATTTGATCATGGTTTATATATTGCAGTAATAAACCATATATATATTTTTTGCAATACTGTAACGTCCTACAATTTCATTTTAGCCCTAGTAAATTCCTTTGCATTTTGTTTTTCAAGCATTATTTCC
>NC_071262.1:26525301-26607801 GCF_023375685.1 Ictalurus furcatus | reverse complement strand
TGCAGAAGATGTCTCTCGCCACCCCCCCCCCTCTCTCTCTCTCACATGTTCTCTCTATCTGCGTCCCGCCGATTAATTATTGAGCATTCAGGTTTCGCCTGTGATTCAAAGCGATGCGGTGGAAGCGGAGGCACCGGGGATGAAGGCGAGTCGAGAGAGGAACAGCGAGGGAGCGAGGGAACCTGGGAATGAAAGAGAAAAGAGAGTGATGGATAGAGAGAGTGCGAGAGCGACTCCTGCTGCGTCAGTGCATGTGCCAGAGTTGCCTCATTAGCCCTGTTGTAGAAATGTTAGCAGGGACACGTGTCTGTCTGTCTGTCTCTCTCTGTGTGTGTGTGTGTGTGTGTGTATTAGTCATGTGGTCTTAAGGGGCCAATTTCTGCGGTTTCTAGTTGCCTTTGAAGCACAGGTTTTTGGAACAGAGAATAAAGAAAGGACCGATGCATATCTGCGATCTCTCTATTAACACACTGTCATGATTTAGGCTCCATTATAGAGCAGAAATCTTTCCCCTCGAGTTCATGAATGGACTCTGCCATGTTTAGATCATGTGACCACAGAGGACGCCTTGTACATTCATTGACGGCTTTTGTCGCTTTAGGTTGTGTCCCAAATGGCAGTTTAATTTCCGTCTCCACGTTGATGTGTAAACTTAGCACATAGCAGTCCCTCGAGTCCCTCGATTCGTTGGCCAATTCCAACCCAGCAGTTAGGTCTCCACTGTTATGACGGCTACCGACCCGTGAGGCTCAAAGCTCTAACATGTACTTCTGCAGTTTGGCTCAGTTTAGCGGCTCACGTCTACGAAAACAAAATGCTTTTGTTCAAATGTATTTGGTCACTTCCTGCAGTCGGGTTGATTTGGAATCGAATCTCTTTCTCAAAGCAGTCGGAAGTAAACGCTGCATATGTGAAAGCCACGAAGCATTTTCCGTAGTGTGTCTCCAGGCCACTAGGTGTCAGTATGTAACATTTGACTGTTCTTTATGATGTATTCCCAATGACCGAGGTTTTATTTACAAAACTGTTAAGTGGCCTTTCTATACCAAGCTTTTATGGATCTGTTATACAGTAACGATGTATGTCGTTATAATTAACATTAAGAGGAAGCGACAGAGCTGGACAAGCTACGAACATGGGAATTTGGGGTGTGCCGAAGTCGCAGCACTGCCTATACAAGTCCTGTGTTAAATAGAAAGGAGTTTGTCCTGCATCACAAAGTACTGCTGAGATCCTCGTACGACCTTGAGCGATGGCCTGCTGTACGAAAGCCTGGGTTTCTGAGAGAAAACGCAACAGGACCCCTGCTGCTGTTATGAAGGTTACTAGGTTGAGCAAGCAGTCAAAATTTGATACAGTCTGATGGGCTAGAGTGGGACGTAGCGTCTCTGTTTTTTAATTTTTTTTTATTTTTATAGACCTGTCTGAGGTTTTCATGGATGAGGAACCACCGTGTTGTGTCTGAAACAATCAGTAACAATTTATATCTGTGGGTATAAACAGGGGTCCGTTTGTTTTTCCTTCCTTCTTCATCACCGTCTTCTCAGATGCTGACAAAAGTCTTGAAGGGGAATATGTTTTACTTGTATGGAACCAATTCGTTTTAAAACGCATAATTGTTGCTACGGTTACGCCTGTCGTCTACGCTACTCCGGAGACTTTCGGAAAGTTTGAAAACTCCCGGCTCGCGTTTCAGTGTAAACGGACCAAAACGAAGACTTTTGAAAACGAAGGCGTGGCTCCGCCCACATCCGCCCCCTGATTGGGTCATCTGGATCATCGCGTATCCTTCCCCGTTTCGTCAAGCCCTTACCGTATGACCGTTACGCTGCCTCGATCGTACACACACCACCACGGAGACTGAACCGCAAGACGTCATTCTTAGCAGCCATCATTTCAGGAAAAAAATGAAACGGCGGTTATAAGTTGTCCTGCCATTTTTGCGCTTCAGAAAGTAAATCGCAAGTCGGAACTAAAGTCGTGACTGGGGAAGTGAAGAAACGTCGGACCGCACGTTTGCAGTGCCAAGCCATCACTGATTAAACCCAGTGTCCAATCCATGTAGTTCTTCATGCTATTGATCGATGGTTCTTTTGTGACCTACAGACGTTCTCTGCTTATCAGATTCCTTTCGGTTCACGTTCATCGGTAAGAACTGACGTTTGGTGGAGTTGCACAGTAACTCCGCGTCCTCCTTGGCGCTTATCCCACGTTCCTTAGTGCCACGTGATACCACGCGAAGACGACGTGTTTAATGAGCGGTGTGTCAGCGTGCAATTTCCTTCAGCACACACTCGCACGCACGACTGCGTTCGCAAACGTCTTTGTTAGTGCTGCTATATTTATGTGTTTGTGAAACAGACGGGGCGGATGTAATGAGTAGTCTCCTGGTTTACCTCCTACTGTTTGTCTCGTTTCTTCGAACAGAAGAAGGAGCAGAAACGATTTGGACTTGTGGTGCGAGTCATGGTGGTTAGGCTTGCGCTGGTCAGTGAGTGAGCGAGTGAGCGTAGCCACGGTAGCCGCTTGCGTCAGAATGCGATGGGAAAGTCTGTGACGTCTCGGGGAAAGCCAATAAATCAATATTTTCTTTAAAATATGACGTCGTGGTTCCTGCTACACTGACTGCAGGATCAGGAATATTCAACTAATTGTTAAAGGGATAGTGCGGGGATACCTCCTGCATGTACTTTGACCCTAATATCTACACTGCGTCCTGATTAAATGAATTATTTTCCTCAAAATTCTACAAACAATACCCCATAATGACGACGTGAAAGGAGTTTGTTTGAAATCTTTGCAAATTTATTCTGTAAAGTAATGATCTTCAGTGATGTATACTGTATAATTTCCTAAAAACAGCCTTAAATTCCCATCCCTATGTGCACCGAAGGGTTTTCTTTATCTTCCTTTCTGTATTTTTTTTTTTTGTTCTTTTCTTTCCCCAAGCTCAGAATTAAGACTTACTCAGAATTTGCAAGTGTGTGTCATCTCCTTCCTTAGAATCAAGATCCATATCTGTGTGTTATTCATCAAAACCTTTATCTCTCCTTCTCTCCCTCTCAGTCCGGATGACATCGGCAGCTGCTGGTACATCCTGCTCTCTGGATCCGTGTTCATCAAAGAGTCCATGTTCCTGCCCAGATCCAGGTATGTAACACCGAAATGCCATCGCGTTGCGTCACGGACGCTTCGAGGTTCGAGTCGGAGCCCAGACTTAACCGATGTATTTGAGCAGAGATTTATGCGAAGGACACGTGATGCCGTGTTCCAGTCTGACCGGCTCACGTGACCCAAGAGTCCCTCAGTAACACTGTTGTCCTTGGTGAAGGTTATGGTATAGCGTGTAAACAATTAGCCAAACATATTGACGGATTAAGTATTTGAGGCGGTCTGGAAAACCCATCGGGTGTTCCAGACTTGCCTTTCTGGAAAGATCTGGTTCGATTAGACAGATAATGGGGCAGTGACGGTTAAGGCTCTGGGTTACTGATCAGAAGGTCGGGGGTTCAAGCCCCAGCACTGCCATGCTACCACTGTTGGGCCCTTGAGCAAGGCCCTTAACCTTCTCTGCTCCAGGGGGCGCTATATCATGGCTGACCCTGCACTCTGACCCCAGCTTCCTATAATAATAATAAAGACTCGTTATGCATAAACAAAAGATCTAGACTATGAAGAAACATCATAAAACATAACTGACACTATTGGCCAATATTGTAATTTATCTTATTTACTACACGTTAACGAGAAGAGCAAAATGTGAAAGTAGTTTCTAAATCTTTATATAGTAGAAAAGGGCAAAATTTCAGCACGTGACGCAGGAAGCTCATCGGGTAAGATTCGTTCTGAACGGTTACGAGGTCAAATCCCAGAGCTTCTGGAGAGACCACTGTGTCCTTGAGCGAAGTACTTAACCTTCAGTGGATCGGCTTAGATTCTGGCTTATTTGTAATTACTTTTCAGTGAAAAATTCATTCATGTTAATTAACAGGGGGTATTTAATTTCACACAGCCCTAAAAGGACTCCTACACTTGAGAATCTATGTACAGAGCTAATGCGTTTATCAGTGACACTCTGACGTTGGTCCTGTGCCGGAGCGTCGCTACATTCACTCGTCATGGCTGACTGGAGGCACATGGAACAGACCCAGAGTATGGAGCTGTACTGTTGAAATGGACCGCTGTAATGGGCGTGTTCACAACTCCTCCAAATACAGACGGGTCCGGATGGTCCGGGTCACATGGTCAGCAGATGGTTGGTATGGGTCACGTGGGAGAAGAGCTCACGCGAATGCTTTATAACCTTCAGAACCTTTATAGGATTCTTCATAGAAGGGGCAAAGTGAAGAACCCAGTGGAAATGCTTCTTTTTCCTCTTCCTACTTCTTTTTTTTTTATCTTCTTCTGCTTCTTCCTATTCTTCTTCCTCCTCCTTTTCCTCCCCCTCCTCGTTCTTCTCCATGTTTTTTTCTCCTTGTGTTCCTTTTCCTCATAATCATATAATCTTCTGTCTTCAACCTCTTCAACTTCCTCTTCCTCCCCTTCTGCTTCCTTTTCCTCTTCTTTTTCTTCCTCTGCTTCTTTCTTTTTTCCTTCTCTTCTTCCCCCTCCTTCATTTTTCTTGCCTTCCTCATAATCTTCTTCCATTTCTTTTTCTACCTCTTTTCCCTTTTCCTCCTCCTCCTTCTACTTCCTTTTCCTCTTTATTGTCCTCCCCTTCTTCTTCCTCTTCCTCCTTTTTCTGTTTCTTCCTATTCTTCCTCCTCCTCCTTCTTCTCCTACCTCTTCCTATTCCTTCTACTCCCCCCTCCTCGTTCTTCTTCATCTTTCTTTTCCTTGTCTTCCTTTTCCTCATAATCATATAATCTTCTCTCTTTTCTTCTGTCTTCAACCTCTTCAACTTCCTCTTCCTCCCCTTCTGCTTCCTTTTCCTCTTCATCATCTTTTTTTGTCCTCTGCTTCTTTTTTCCTTCTCTTTTTCCTTCTCCTCCTCCTCCACTACCTATTCCTTCTCCTCCTCCTCCTCCTTCCTCTTCTTCCTTTTCCTTGTCTTCCTCATAATCTTCTTCCTTTTATTCCTCTGCCTCTTCAACCTCCTCAACTTCCTCTCCCTTCTCCTTCCCTTTCCTCCTCTTCATCCTCTTATTCTTCATCTCCTTCCTCATCTTCTTCTTTCTTCCTCTTCCTCCTCCTTCATCTTCTTCTCCTTTCTTGTCCCCTTATCATCCTCTTCCTCCTCCTCCTCTTCTTCCTCATCTTCCTCTTCTTCTACTTCTTTCTTTTGCTTTCTCTTCATCCACTTCATCGTCTGTGAGTGCCTCTGCTTCTTCTTCCTCCTACTCTGTCTTCTTCTTCCTATTCTTCATCTTTTTCTTCTTCCTCCTCCTCTTTTACATGCTCCTTCTTTTTCTTCCTCCATGAACTATTCTATTACAATATTCTCTCTCTTTTTTTTTTTCCACCAGAGGTTGTCAGTGTAGGTGTGATTATTTGTATCTGCTTTGCTTTAGAGGAGGGGGGGAAAGCTATTTTCACCTTCATACCCGCTCCTCAGCCCTCGCTCATTAATATGTATCAACTTTGTCTGAATTTTCACACATGCAAATGGATTTATCTCCATCACGTTATTAAAACACGGTTCCTTTCAACGCTTTAACCTTGCGTCCTGGCAGAATCATCTCAAAATAAGCTGCATGTTCAGGAAACATGGGCGGGACAACACGTAGACTCTTCAACAGGAGCGAAGCGAACGTTTTAGTAGTTAGTAGTTCGAGCTGATGGCTTCACTTCAGCAGCCTGGTTCAGGTTCAGGAGAGGCTGAAATCTCTCTCTTTTTTTTTCTTTTTTTTTTCCCCCACAAAAAAAACCCCTTTTAATTCACTGGGACAACTGAATTACGAAGAAAAAAATAAGACAACGGTTCGTAGCGTGTTTGATTAGAAGGAAGTTTTGAAATGGAGCTTTGAAATTGCATTGTGAGTGCCACCTGCTACTTATGCCTGTGGTTACATAAGCAAGCGAGCTGAACGTAGGCATTTCAGGCTCAGCCGCCAACAAAGACTCCATTGTTTAGCTCCTGATTGAACCTGATATTTAAATTCCTATATTGTTTGCTGTTGTAATTCAGACCGCGTCTTACAAAACGTTCCCGGTTTCTAAGAACGAGAACGGCTTTGACATTTTTTTTTTTTTTGCTTGTGTCCTGTTGTGTTGTGAAGCCGGACTGGTTTCATTCTCCAAGAGCTTTCCTGCTTCTACATTTTGTAGAAATGGCTGCATGGGTTTGTGTTCACCGTAATCCGATATTTCTTTCATTTCCTCAATCTTGCCTGTTCCTGGTATTCTCTGCAGTTCCCTACAGAGGAAATCCATGGTCTGACTCCAGAGTGCGACTTCTTAGAAGTCTCCGAGGGTTAATATGGTTAGTTCGGTGTGGTGCAATCCTTTCCACTGTCTGATGAGTAGCTTTTTTTTCAAAGTATTGCTAGTCATTTCCTGTCTGCAGAAGTTCATCAAGACACGTCAGTGAGTGAAGCTGTCCCCTTCCTGTTTTTTTTTTTTCTTTTGTGTCTTGTTCAATGTATACTCGGACGTACGGTATGTGCAAGGTGTCATGTCGTAAAGGAAGAAAGATGTGAGAGCTGTGTTAATTAATAGTACATGTTTAAAGGAGCATTAGGCAAAATTTGGCAAGATTAACAGTTAAGGAGGTGGAGTTGAATAAGTTTTGATTTCTTTTTTTTTTTTTCTTTTCTTGAGCATGGTCCCCATTCCTGCACATGTACATGAACCTACGGTGGTACAACAAGAGTTAGCATAGTAAGGGGTAACAATACTCTGGTCACGATTCGATTCCCAACACTGGATTCACGATTTAATTCAATTCATGATACTGGCCTGACGATTCAATTCCGTTCACAATACTTGCTTCACCTTTCGATTCAATTCAGTTCATGATACTGGCTTCATGATTCAATTCACAATTCGATTCAATTCAGTTCACAATACTGGCTTCATGATTCAGTTCACAATTCAATTCAGTTCATGATACTGGCTTCACGATTCAGTTCACAATTCAATTCAGTTCATGATACTGGCTTCAATATTCAGTTCATGATACTGGCTTCATGATTCAGTTCACAATTCGATTCAATTCAGTTCACGATACTGGTTTCACGATTCAGTTCACGATACTGGTTTCACGATTCAGTTCACAATTCGATTCAATTCAGTTCACGATACTGGCTTCACGATTCAGTTCACGATACTGGCTTCACGATTCAGTTCACGATACTGGTTTCACGATTCAGTTCACGATACTGGTTTCACGATTCAGTTCACGATACTGGTTTCACGATTCAGTTCACGATACTGGTTTCACGATTCAGTTCACGATACTGGTTTCACGATTCAGTTCACGATTCGATTCAATTCAGTTCACGATACTGGCTTCACGATTCAGTTCACGATACTGGCTTCACGATTCAGTTCACGATACTGGCTTCACGATTCAGTTCACGATACTGGCTTCACGATTCAGTTCACGATACTGGTTTCACGATTCAGTTCACGATACTGGTTTCACGATTCAGTTCACAATTCGATTCAATTCGAAACACGATACTGGGTTCACTTTTCGATTCAGTTCACAATACCGGCTTGACGATTTGATTCAGTTTGATTCTCAAAATATTTTAAACAAAATTTGAATGAAGAAACATTATGACTGAGCAGACTCCTTTTTTTTATTTCTGGATTACAAACCATGCAAAACAATGTGCATTTTTGGATGTATAAAACTACATCAATCAAAAACTTGTTACGTACCAAGGTTTAATATTGTAAACAAAATGTATCACAGGTTCACCACATCTTAAAAAGAATTAAATAAATGTATAAATTCTTCCCTAAATTTGATTGAATAAACAGAGTTATCTCTGAGCCGGGGAAAATGATTGATTGAAACACAATGAGCTCTGTAGCAGCACCTGAGGCATCAATTTAAACAAAATCAGAGCTCCAAAGTGGCTAAAATGCCCATAGTTCACATCCTTTCTCTCTCTCTCTCTCTCTCTCTCCTCTTTTCTGTCTGTCTCTCTCTGTCTCTCTCTCTCTCTCCCTTTCTCTCCATATATCTTCTCTCTCTCTCTCTCTCCTCTTCGTCTTTTCTGTCTGTCTCTCTCGGTCTCTCTCTCCTTCTCCCTTTCTCTCCATATATCTTCTCTCTCTCTCTCTCTCTCTCTCTCCTCTTCCTCCTCTTTTGTGTCTGTCTCTCTCGGTCTCTCTCTCTCTCTCTCTCTCTCTCCCTTTCTCTACATATATCTTCTCTCTCTCTCTCTCCTCTTCCTCTTCTCTCCTCCTCCTCCTCTTTTCTGTCTGTCTCTCTTTCTCTCTCAATTGTTTAATTTATCCCTCTTCTCTCGTGTCTTCTCTCTCTTTCCCAGTTCTACAACTTTCCACAACTCTCTTTTTTTTTATTTTCTCTTACTTTGCCTTTCTTTCTACTTCTCTCTTTTACAATACATCATCCCTCTAACACTTTCCAAATTTCCTCTCTCTCTCTCTCTCTCTCTCTCTCTCTCTCTCTCTCTCTCTCTCTCTGTGCACTGTGTGGAGTAGAGGTTGAGAGGTCAGTGTTGAGTGAGTTGAGGTTAGACCCTCCCTCCCAGCCTGGTGGTAAGAAAGAGGTTGGCTGGAATGTTTGGTTTCAGTCCGTCATCACAGACGCCCGGTAGCATGAGTGCACGCACACACACACACACACACACACACACACACACACACACACTTGATCTCACACACACACACACACACACACACGTTCTGTGAGCACACGCTCCCATGACACGGAGGCAGTAGACTGAATAGATCGCTCTGAGAGCTGTGTGTGAGTTCGGGTGGATTTATGTCGTACACACAGGAAGTTTGTAGTCTATTTTTTATGAGAATTTCGACTTGGACTTTATGCACCAGGAAAATGCGTGGAACTGGACCTGGAAATACAGCTTTCTAGTAAGCTGTCATCACTGAAGGTAACGGGTTTAAGAGTGAATATGAGTGTAGTGTACACGAATTGGATTGTATTTCACTTCCAGTTCTTTGAGAATTTGATCTCATTCGGATTCCAATCCGTACGAATCGGACCAAATTTGAATGTGTCGTAAGGAAAGATGAAGGAAACCTTAACCCCGCCCTTAACGATCACCTTAACCTTTGTAACTTTGACGCATATTATTTTCGTTTATAAGAATTCTTCCAAATTATTGTGAGATTATGTCGGATTATCAGCTCCTTGCTTCATACAACCTGGTCTACTTCGTTATTAAATATTAGTCAACTTCGACTTTCTGCTTATGTAAAAAAATTATACATGCATTAAACTTAAAATTGAGGTACTTTTTAAATTGTATTTCCTTTCACTTTCAAATCAGATTATTATGTAAACCTAGTATAGTGTATAATGAGGAATTCTGAATAATCTGACATGAGTATTTGAGCATGATTTTATGCGACTTGTATATAAAGGAAGTGATTTAGATGTAGTAAATGTTATATATCCAGTAGACATTAAAATCTAAGTGAAGTCTGGAGTTTCTAGAGAAACTGGAAGTCCATCATCCGCTGTATTAGGTGAAGTCTATGTATATACATATTTATTTGTTTGTTTGATTTGTTTATTTTACCATTAGTATGACTAATATATTTAGATATACGTGATAATCCTGCCGCTGGCGGCCCGTGGATTTCATCTTGTGCTAATAAAAGGTTGGAGGTGCTGTAGTAGTTCCCGAAAGGCACGCGGTGTATGTAGCGTTAAAGGGCCCCGCAGCTCAGCCCGTCAATTTAACTGTTTATTCTTCCGTGAAGTGTTGTGACAGAAGTGTTCTGTTATTAAAGCATCACATTTTACCCATAAACCCTTGCCCTGGCTTTCACACCCCTCACCCTTACTTCATGTATAACACATCTGTAACCTTTCTCATTATGAAAGGGAGAATTAGGAGAAAAAAACAGTGGAAAGAAGCTGACTCGCATACTTGTGTGTGTGTGTGTGGGAGGGATTGTGGTTGTGCTTGTGTGTCATCACCAATTCACATTCCAGACCCCCTGCATGTTGTGTAATGTGGAATGAAGGGGCCAGGCAGGTGGGCATCATGGGACACGTCTCTCATACGCTAAAAACGAAAGAGTGGAATTTCATTTGTCTTGCCGGAACCAATCACAACTCGGCGTCTAATCGACACCATGGATGCGTCCTAAACGTCGGCGTTATTAGTAGAATTTATTAAACAGTGTATATACACTTTAAAAGGACGCTTATTTTGCGCTAGATGCGTTAGAAAAAGAAAAAAAAAAAAACCCCGCTAGTTTTGAACTTTACGCTATTATTCATACTCATCCACTCATGGAAAGGTCAAAGCAAGGTCACAAATGGGCACTCGTCATGCAAAGCTATTTTTTATTACATCACCTAAGAGTAATATTTTTATTTACACACGATTAGAACACTGCAGAAGCTGTTAGTGAAATGACTTTAATTGAATTAATTAAACAAACTAATTGTTTAGTGACGGTTGGAATGACACATAGCACAATTAAGATGCTTACTCATAAATGCAACTCAATTTATTAACGATGCAAATATAATACCTGCTTTTCCGTTGTATTGATTTCTAACATCTAATGAGCACTTGTTTAAACTGTACTAATATCTGGTATGTTCTTCAAAATGGCTAGCACTCGAAGTATAATGATAATCAGTCTTTATTATTAATCACGTATATTCCAGCATGTCAGGAAGTTGAGGTCAGAGCGCAGGGTCAGCCATGATACAGCGCCCCCTGGAGCAGAGAGTGTTAAGGGCCTTGCTCAAGGGCCCAACAGCGGCAGCTTGGTAGTGCTGGGGCTTGAACCCCCGACCTTCTGATGGGTAACCCAGAGCCTTAACCGCGAAAGCCACCACTAGTTATCTAGTTAATATAAACTATTAACTAGATATGAGGCAATTTTCAGTTATGTGTCAATGGGTCTGAGAGATTTTACGCTAGAGCTCTTTAGAGGAACTAGATTTTAGGTGCATTACTGCAGCTTGAAAGCTTAGTGAGAATTTACTTTGAGTTGAGCGCTGCTTAGAAGTGTGTTCGGGTGTGTAACTGCTTTTTTTCCTTCCCACATTATCTGTGTTGCTAACAGAAGAAAGACCGAGTACAGTGTGCAGGGATGGGAAAAGAAAAATGACACGAGAAAAACGCACTAACGCGATTATTGGGTTGACGTGGTGAACAGAAACGCTTCCGATTTCTCATTTGAAGATTTAATGCAAAAAAAAAAAAAAAACTCACACTATTGCACACAGTAGATATGTTTTGTAAAAGTCCGGTGCCTGGAAATATGATAAACTTACAAATCTATAAGTCTATAGTTAAAATATTGTCAATGCTAGAATCAGTTATAGGACAACTCATTTAGTTTTAAAAATTCGTTATTTCTGCTTTCTTCTCGAACAAGCAGATTGTTCTGTTAAAGCGCACCTGTTATGGTTTTGAACCGTGCCGAATTGTGTTTTAATGATCTTATACAATAGATTTACATGCATCCGAGGTCAAAAAACACTTTTACGTGCTCATGATTTAAACTGCAGCATTAGCTTTTTTTTCCCCCAGTGTCACAAACGACTCGTTAAATGATCCGTTCTAAAGGATTCGTTCTAAACTCCTCCTTTCAGAGAGCATACGCTGCTCTGATTGGTCAGACGTCCCAGTCTGTTGTGATTGGTCTACCGCTGTCAGCGTGTGTCGAAAAGGAAACGCCCATTACCGTAACGAGTTTCAGCTCCGTCTGTCAGCGAGCAGACGATGAAGACAAGAGGCGGGGCTTTTTGTTACAAACCTACGTAGGGTGGTACAGGAAGTGAGTCTGGAATCACTAACGACTCGATTCAGCTGTTCAGAATCGATTCCTTCTTTTAGGAGTCAATAACTCCGTTTGTCGTACGCTTTGATTGTTGAAACTTTGCAGGCGCTTTTACATTCACAAACCGCTCTGTAACACACTACATGAAAGGTCATATTTGAAAAAGCATAATAGGTGCCCTTTAAGGCCTGGATGAGATAAAGCTAAAGACGCACGTTTTTCGGGTCAGTTTGGAGGTCGGTCGGTATGGAAATGGAGTTCGGCTGGGTTAGCACTGTGGTCAAGTTAACACTTCACCCCCACAGAAAGAGTGTGTGTGTGTGTAAGCTTTGGACTTTTGTGCTCTTAGTCGGCTTTTTCCTGTAAAAGAAAAGTGCCGTGCCAGCAGTGTTACTTAAACCAAAGTACAAAACAGTACAATGACCAAAAAAAAAAAAAAAAAAGGTTACAGTTACTAACACTACTACTAAGTTAAAATGGAAAATCAACATGCATGCTTACACAGCCAGAGATTCTCATATGTAACTGGTAGCAGTGTGTATTAATTAAGGAATAAAACGCTTGGGAGCATGCTGGTATAGGAAAATAATCCATCTTATGCAAAAAGAATTAGTATTACCACCCTGAAGTCCATTATTTTCCAATAACAGCATGAGCTGAAGTATTATATCTTTTACACTACACCTATAAACCTTTAAAGTTCTTTCCCCTCACTATCCTTGTTGTGTTTTTGTTTTTTTTGTCTCGCTCGACGTTAATAAGAAAAAAAAAACCCCGATAATCAAGAACTGAGAAACCCGAAAGCACAAAATCCTCTGTCCTGAAGACTTTCCCAGGGTTGAAAACCTACTTATTGGTACTAAACTGCTGACACTAGAGACTCATTCATTAAATGCTTAATAAACTCCGACTTACAGAAACCTTTACCGAATAAACGTTTTTTTTCGACAATCATTTGTTTATTAGAGCACTCGCTGTTCAAATCCATGGTGATGAGTTATTAAACGATAATGTATTAGAACAAACGTATATAAGATATATATATAAAACTTATATATCGTGTATGTTCCTATCGGCACTACTTTCTGAGTTGCTTTTATAGAAAATGAATCCATACCTTCTGATTGGAGAACTGTGCAGCGCTGTGGTATAATTAGCTCTACAGATGTAGTATTATACTGTGTTAGTGTTTGTGTGTATGTTTAACACACCCTGTATTTGCGGCTTCCCTCCTTATTTCCACTGTGGTCTTTTCTATAGCGTCTCTTACACACCCCCAGTGTGCAGCACTGTACTCCTTTCATGAACTGTGATGTCAGCTGGTGGACTTTTCCAGCCTTGGCGGTCAGTGGAATCTTACAGGGAAGATCAGGAACGCTGTAATGTGCTACTCGTGTGTGTGTATGTGTTTATTCCCCAGGGTTGGAGTGTAGGACCCCCGAGTTCTTTTCCACAGGAACTCGGGCGGCTGCTTCCATGATGAACATAATTAACACATGAACACGGTTTTAATCTGTATATCACTGTTTCTCTTTCTCTAGTTTCGGGAAGCGTTCAGCCGGGAGTTTACGTCGCGGATGCGAGTGTATCGTTCTGGAGCCGTCCGAAATGATCGTGGTGAGTCCTGAGAACGCTGATATTGCAATGTTCTGTACGTTTTGTACTTGCTCTGAGACTGATCAGTGAGGCGACGTTGTTAAGGGTCCCAAGGCTTAGACCCCATACCTGTACCGGCTCGGGCGTCGCCCGGATTAACAGCGTCCACGTCGATGTTGGACAACCAGGACGTGTCTTGAAAAATGGGCTAGTGGAACAAGACACACGTGGTGGTTGAGACGGAGCAGAAAACGACAGTTGTGATAGATGTGGAAGTCCCAGCTGACGGTAACATCAGGAAGAAGGAGCAGGAGAAGATCGAGAAATAATGCTGAAGGAACAATTCGGTCCAAATTGGTCCCAATGGTAATCAGAGCATTAGGGGCTGTGTCCCCCAAACTGGGAGAGTGGCTCCAACAGATTCCATGTACAACACATGAGGTCTCTGTCCAGAAGAGTGCAGTCCTAGGGACAGATAAGATACTGTGCAGAACCCTCAAACTCCCAGGGTAGTAGGACCCAAGCTTGAGGAAGACCCCCCCCCTCCCCCAACGAAAAAAAAAAGGGAGACCATCCCCCATATGTATATATATATCATGTCGTATTTGTTGCGTGACACAGATTCCCAGTCCCGTTACGCTTTTCTAGTGCCCTGTGAACCTCCTGACAAGCCAAAAAAACGCCAACAGCAAACGAATCGTGCGCCTCGTATTCGTGTCTGTATTTGCGTTATCCGGTAATTGCGAATGAACGGCTTTTCTCTCATCCCCGTTGGCTCACGTACACGCAATAAGAAAGAAAGTTGGCGCTCCGCGTGTGTTCAGCTTTGTAGTTCATGTTGAAATGAGGCTGCTATTGTGCTACGACTAAATTGGGAGAAAATTGGGTTTCGGAAAAATAAATAAATAAATAAATAAATGAAAACGGAGAGGCTTTGTGCATTTGTATTAGACGGTTGCAGAGACGGATGCTCATCATCAACAAGAACCCAATATCGTTACCGAGCAATTCCACCGATGCAATGCAGTCAAGCACGTTTTTAAAAATAAATAAATAAATAAATAAATGTATCTACTTTATTCATTCAGCTCAGGACCAGGCACGTGCACATGGTTACATCCAGATTCGGCTAATCTCCAAGTCAGCGCATCGCTGCGTTCGGTGCTGGAGGAGTTCCTGCTGTGTTATTATTGGCTGTTGTGGCTCTGTAATTATGATCCCATACAGGATATGGACACTGCACACACTCTCGCTCAATATATTCCCACTGCTCGGCGCTCGGCGGCGTTGCCATAGCAGCAGTTGGTAAGGTAGCGAGAGATTTGATGTGTAATCCCAACGGTGGAGGGAGTGTGAAATGGGAGGCTGCAGTGAAAGTACAGATGAAGAGTAGAGTGTGTATGTTTGTGTGAGAGAGCGAAGGAGAGAGCAGGAGATGGAGATGTTGCAAACGTATTAATCTCATTTCCCTCCGAGTGGTGTAAGCACTTCCCGCATAGAAATCTTGATGCAGATCATCGTCTTGATGCTTCCTAGCTGCCTCTAAGTACAAGTTTATTGCAAAATATTCTGCATTCATTCCACATGTGATGCAGATGTTGTAGTATTATAAATACATAGAGTTTCGTAATGATATGGAAGAGGCATAGCGCACACAATGCACACAACCTTTGACCTTTAAGTACATGTCCACTACACCTGCACTTCAAGAAGGATAGAAAGCACCCTCCTTGTTTTTTTTTTTTTTTCCTTCTCCTCTCCTCTATATTTGACGTAGACTTTTGAGTCTTAGCACACACACACACACACACACACACACACACACACACACACTCTTACAGACAGGCTCACACACCCACTGCTATTTTTACGCAGTGCAAGAGATGGGTATGGGAGGGGGGACGACGGAGAGGGAGAGGGCGAGAGAATCACTCGTGTCTCTGTTCCTCTGGCAGGTGGACTATATGGATGAGAATGAGGAGTATTTTCAGCGCCAGGCTTCGCATCGTCAGTCCCGGAGGAGATTCCGCAAAATCAACCAGAAGGGTGAAAGGCAGACCATCATCGACACGGTGGAGCCGTATCAAGCGGGCAAGCCGCCCATAACCCGCGGGTACCACACGGTAAGTCCTACACAACTTTGTACACTCGCTGTGTGTGTGTTCACTTTGTGTTGCTTTGGCTGCTGGACATCGTGATGTGTGTTAATGCGTTTAATGTTGATTGAGCTATTGTCTATGGATTATTATCACAGCTTAATTGCTTTCTTGTTTCATTATTAACCTCCATCTCCTTTCCTGTATTTAGATTTCTCTGTATTTACCTCTACATGTACATTTGCATACTTGTGTAGTTGTTCTTTGATATGTACAGCGCTCTATTTCTTTATTATATGTAGCACATTTCTATTAGAAGCATTTATTTATTTATTTATTTTAAAGTAGGCTATCAAGTAGGCTTTTGATTATGTTTGCCAACGGTAATTAACGGAAAGTGCTGAAGCAGCATCTAAAGTGGATAGTTTATCTGGAGAAATGTTTAGACAAGAGATTCTCCAAGTTTATGGCAAGCCTCAAAAACCCAAATTGGGTCCAAAAACGTTTTGGCAAGCCCAGGCAAGTTGTGTACATTTCAGATTAAAATGGCTCTTCAAAGGCCACAGAATGATTTCCAGATCAGTTTGACATGTGTTTGTTGAGTTATTAGATTTTCTAGATAAAAAAAAAACCCAATGTATAATGAACAAAATCTATTAAAAAAAAAAAAAGTAACTAGCATTGCTAGCTTAGGGTCTAGTTAAGTCCTTTCATAGTTGTATAATTGATTATTATCTACAGTTCAGATAACTATTTTAAGTTCATTACATTGCTAGGAAATTTCAAAACATGTAGAATTACCCAGTGTTTGAATCTTTCTGACATGCTAACATCTCTCTAACATCCGTCCATTAGAATTTTAAAGTGAAGCCGAAAACAATGTTTGATCAAAACGACAGGAAGTCTGACGGAAACATGAAGAAATATAATAATAGCATTCACATGATAAAATGCTTTTCTGTTGTTAGTCAGCAACATTTAGTCAGTTACTTGCCTGAGGCAACAGGTTTTCCCTCAAAAACCCAAATTAGCTCCAACGGATTTTTGGCAAGCCAGCCATAGTTGTGCTCAGTTTCGAATGAGAATGGCTCTTCAAAGGATCAGGAATGGTTTCAGGATTAATTTGACACCATGTATTTGCTGAAGTATTGTTTTTATCTAGATTATCTAGATTAAAAACAAACACATAGTGTAGTACAGTAAATATAAAAATGACTAGCTTGGCTAGCTATGTAATAACAAGCTAACACAAAGTCTAATTATTATTATTATTATTATTATTATTATTATTATTATTATTATTTCATTATTGTATCAGTGATTATTATTTACAGTTCAGGTAACTATTTTTAGTTTAATTACATTTCCAGAAAATTTTTAAATACAAACATTTAATTGGTATTTTCAATGTCTTTAATGTCTTGCTATCCCTTCGTTAGCATTCTGATGGGTAGTTCACTGTATGTGAAGACATTTAGAATTAAAATCCGAAAGAAAATCAGGAAATCTGACAGAAATATGTGAAATAATAACAACGTTTACGTGATAAAATGCTGTTCCACTGTTACTCAACAACATTTAGCCACTTACTTGGCTGAGTTTTTCTGAGTTAGTCATCCCTCAAAAACCCAAATTAGGTTCAACGTTTTTGGCAAGCACGGGGCAGCTGTGTACATTATGGCTTTTTAAGGAATTAGGAATGATTTCAGGATCAATTTGACACCATCTGTTAGATTTTCAGGAAAAATGCCAGATGTATAGCTCAGGAAAAAAAAAGCTAGCATAGCCAGCTGTGTAATAGCAAGCTAGCTCAAAGTCCGGTTTGATTTTTTTCATAACTACAGTTCAATTCATGTAACATTGTAAAGTTTTAGGTCTATTACATTTCTAGAAGAAATTAACAGCACAGTTTCTGTGATTGTAATGCCTCCAATGTGTAAATATCCACTCATTAGCATTTTAAAGTGGAAGTAGTTTTTATCCGTTGGGGCTTTCATGTGAGGAACTTTAGCATGTTAATCAGAAAGACATGATAAAATGCCTGTACAGCGCCCTCCATTAATATCAGCACGCTTGGTAAATATGAGCAAAGAAGGCTGTGAAAAATTGTCTAGATTATTTTAACCTTTTGATTTTTTGTTTAAAAAAAATCACAAAAATACTCTGTTCTCATGGATATCAAACAATTGTAAATATAGGTGTGCAACAATTATCATCCCTGTGAATCCATGTGAGAAAAATATATTTGAAGTATATTCCCATTGATATTGTACATTTTTTTTGTACACCTGGGTGACTAGAAACAGGAAATTGTTCAACCATGACTTCCTGTTTCACAGGGGTATAAATATGAGGTAACACATAGGCCAAATTCCCTTAGTCATTCATCACAGTGGGTAAGACCAAGGAATATAGCTGTGCAAAAGGTTGTTGAGCTTCACAAAATGGGGCGTGGCTATAAGAAAACAGCACAAGCATTGAAAATGCCCATTTCCACCATCAGGGCAATAATTAAGAAGTTCCAGTCAATTGGAAATGTTATGAATCAAGATGGAATTGGACATGTGTCTATATCGTCTCAACGCACTGTGAAGAGGACGGTTCGAGTGGCCAAAAAATCTCCAAGGATCTCAGCTGGAGAACTGCAGAAGTTAGTTGTGTCTTGGGGTCAGAAAGTCTCCAAAATTACAATCTGAAGTCACCTACATCACCACAAGTTGTTTGGACGGGTTTCAAGAAAAAAGCCTCTACTCTCATCCAAAAACAAACTCGAGCGTCTTCAGTTTGCCGACACTACTGGAACTTCAAATGGGATCGGGGTCTATGGTCAGATGAAACCAAAATAGGGTTTTTTGGCAATAAACACCAGAGGTGGTTTTGGCGCACACAGAGAGGTAGCCGTATGGAAAAGTACCTCATGCCCACGGTTAAATATGGTGGTGGATCTTTAATGTTTTGGGGCTGTTTTCCTGCCAGAGGACCTGGACATTTTGTTAGGATACATGGTATCTTGGACTCTATAAAATATCAACAGATATTAAATGAAAACCTGACTGCCTCTGCCAGAAAGCTTAAAATGGGTCGTGGTTGGATTTTCCAGCAGGACGATGATCCAAAACATACATCAAAATCAACACAAAAATGGTTTACTGACCACAAAATCAAGCTCTTGCCATGACCCTCCCAGTCCCCTGACCTGAACCCCATAGAAAACCTGTGGGGTGAACTGAAGAGGAGAGTCCACCAGCATGGACCTCGAAATGTGCAGGATCTGGAGAGATTCTGTATGGAGGAACGGTCTCAGATCCCTCGCCATGTATTCTCCAACCTCATCAGGCATTATAGGAGAAGACTTAGAGCTGTTATCCTGGCAAAGGGAGGTAGCACAAAGTATTGACTAAAAGCATGCCAGTAATTGGTGCACACCAATATTTAATGAAGATATTTTTCCGATAAACCTGTGTTTTGTTTGCAGTTGTTTGATATCCATGAGAGAAGTGTGTTTGTGAATTTTTTGAACAAAAGATCAAAAGTTTCAACAATAAAGACAATTTTTCACAGCCTTCTTTGCTCATATTTACCAAGGGTGCCAATATAAGTGGATAACACAGTACGTTGTTCATCAACATTATTATTCAGCTTCCTAGTTCATGCTGGTCTCCTGTAGCTACTCGGCTAAGCTTGCTGTTTCTTTGATCTTTGTTTTGTCTTCCCCATTGTGCCTCACCTCACACCTTCATCTTTATCTCCGTGTGGTCTTTTCCCCTCGTCTTCCTTCTCTTCGCACTTCTTTTTCTCGTTTCAGTGTTTTTTAATTTACTAGACTTCCTGTCAGCCTGGTTGTTTTCATCTCCCCATGCTAGCAACCTGGAGTTACCATTAGCACACTTAGCTTTGCCGACTTCCTTTCATTTTCTTCCCGCTTTAGTTATTTTTGCCTCCATGGCTCAATTTCTCTTCATATTTTGCTGTTTACTTTTCGCTGCTTTTGTGTGAGACCCAAGTGCTGTCCTTATTAGTTGTTTGTCATGACAGCAAATTGTTTCTTTATGTGACATGCTAGCTTTTGTATTCACTCTCTGTAGGGGTCCTAGCTGTTGTCTATTCTCAGTAGGTCCATGTTGTACTGGTTAAAGCGCGTCTATGGCAGCAGTTTCTCTTCTCAATTCCCATTGTGTTCTCCACGGCTTGTTCAAGCGTGATGCACTGTGCTGCTGTGTGTGTGTGTGTGTGTGTGATAACTGGTGTGGCAATGTGTGCACATCACTAAGCTTCAGCTTGGTGCAGGGAATATAGATAGGGATTGCGGGTAGAAGTCTTCCATGTTGATTAATCCTCTGTAGGTAGCAAAGCCCCAAAACACATCCTCTTCACAACCAGTATTTAGGATTTAGTGGAGGTACGGATAGTTAAAAAGGATTCCTGCCGTTTTATGCAAAGCTAGAGGATGAAGCCAGAAGGTCATGGCACTCCAGTCAGAAGGCAGCTGGCTAGGTAGACAGTGTTCCCATTTGGAAGGCTTCTGCCCTCTGAAATTCCTTCTCTTATCTAGATGGCTGAAATGAATAACTAGCATGCTGGCGTAGCTTGGTCTTAGTTAGCAAGCTAGGATATTCAGCTAAAATGTAGTTTGGTGTTCTTCAGCACCAGAAACAACTGCCTGCACACTTTAAAAAGAATTGTTCCATCAAGCACCCTACCATAAAGGTTCTTCTGGGTTTGTGTAGTACCTTACACAGATGGTATCTCGTTTAAGAAAGCCTAGAACTTCCTTAGACATATAGAAACGTTAACCATCCAAAGAAATATTTGGAAATCTTTCCGAGGTCATTCACAATAGCGAATAGACTATCGCTCACTTGATCACTGTCACTTGTGGAGTTTGCTAAAGGTTTCCTCCAAGAGGGTTCCCATGGGCTCCCTGCTTCCCATCAGGAAGCAACAAAGAGAATTCGTTTCAGTCTTTGGTTCCATTGGAGGACTAAGAAGCTTGACTGCTGCTCCGTTGGACCGCACGGATGCTAGAGAAAAGTGCCAGCTACGCCACCCTTTAACGTGTATGTTTTGCTTAGAGGTCATGTTTTTTTCAGCGGTTTCCTGCAGTTGTGGTATGCACATCTGAAATGAGAACTGCTTTAAGCACATTCCTTTACCCCCCCGCCCCCCCACCGCCCCGGTTAAGTACCCCTCGAATTCCTAAAGGAAAAGCGCCAATGTTCCCTCACATATCTGAGAAGACTTTGCTCCCATACACAGGAAGACGCCTCACGTCCTTTAGCTCTGGCCTAGCTTCGGAAACGAGGAGGCCAACTTTCTCACGACTCCGGCACGTTTTGACCCTGTTTCAAAACATCTGTGGGAAGAGAATGGCAGCGTAATGGTGTGTTCCCAAACAAATATCACATGCTCCTTCCACAGCCTTCCATGTGAAGTGAATGTAAATGACCGGGTGGCGTTTTGTGCTTCGTTCTTCTTTGTAGAAGCTCCAAGATGTCGTTGCGAAAACTCCTCCAAAGAAAATGATTTCCAATACCAAAAGTGCATCAGAAGCTCGTCGAATCTAGCATCATTTGATTTTATTTTGCCCATTGTATTTCAAGCTTAATCTGATGTCTCTTTTCCAGCACTAAAACAAAATTACCACTTTGCAAGTGGTTTATTGCTTCGGAACCTTCTGGAATCATGACGTTTTATTGCTTTCATCAATTGGTTGATGCTTTTATCCAAAGCAGAACACAAGTGAGGTATATTTCAGTCTAAGACTCTTAAACAAAGAGACTGTCTGGCAATCCTGGGATTTGTACTTTCTCTGCTTAAATAGTGGGCAGTGGTGGCTCAGTGGTTAAAGGCTCTGGGTTACAGAACAGAAGGTCAGGAGTTCAAGCCCCAGCACGGTAGCTGGTCAGGTTAAGATGGATGGTTCAACCGGGGTGTCACTTTGAAACAAATCATTTCTCTTTATTTTAAAATAAAATAAAAAAACAACGGATTTCCTTTCTACAAAGTATTCAAGTATAACCTCTTTCAAGAACTAGAGCATCTAACCATCCGGAGAACCCATGGAGAACCCTGAACCCTCCAGTTATCCATTTTACGTACCGCTTATCCTACACAGGGTCACGGTGGAGCTCGGAGCCTATCCCAGGGAACTCGGGGCACAAAGTGTGGGGGGGTACCCCTGGATGGGGTGCCAGCCAACCAATCGCAGGGCACAATCACACACTACAGACAATTTGGAAATGCCAATTTCCAACCGGAGTACACAGAGGAAACCCTCGAAGCATGGGGAGAACGTCCAGAGTCCGTGCACGCAGGGCGGAGCTGGGATTCAACCCCAGAGGTGCGACGCAAACATGCTAACCATTAAGCCACCGTGGTGCTCAGGAAGTCTTCTAAACCTGAAAGCACAAAGACGATTGGTGCTATTATACAATAAAGCAAATTCTTCATAGTTTATATTCGCAGCACCAGATGTCGTGGCGAGTTTTATTGAAACGAATTTAATTTAGCCAACCAGAGCTAGCTCAGTCACTAATGACCTTTTGACCAGAGTTTCTAAGAGATCTGGAACGAGATGCTCCCATTATTGTTGCTTCTCACGTGATCCTTTAAGCGGTGCCTGGACCCCGTCGTTGCTTTTAACATGTGGACCAAAATGGCATTCTGAAACACATGGACATGAAGTGCAGGTCTTACTGGGACCACTGTAATATCGCAGCATCCTTTTGGAACGATCAGCTTCAATTTAGCTTCGATCGGTGAAATAACGGTATTACGTCGCGGCGGATATGAGCTGAATGCGTTCGTTATTCGATTGAGAGGAGCATTGTTTTGAGAGGAATGTGTTAGCCAGCTTACACACAGTGCCCTGTGCCTTATGTTGGGCTCGAAAACCAGCACCACTACATTCCCTCTGCCTCTCTCCAAGCCAATCAGTGTTGATTGTCCAGTATCTGTAGTGAACAGCATAGTGGCACCATTTTGAGCCAGGATTTCTGGGTAATTTAGTTCAGCTTCATGCTACCTAAATCACCCATGCCTGTTTGTATTTTGGGTTTGGCTCTGCCTCACTTTATTTTTTTTTTGGTGTGTGCTTCATGTTTCATAGCTGTGTGTGTGTGTCCTGCGCCGCCCTGTGCTGTATCAATGCACCCACATCTGAAGCTACTAGCCGAGTCTTTCTGAGGAGTGTGTCCCTCACATCATGCCGTAGTATGACTTGCAAAGTGCCTTCTAGCATCTGTGTGTGTGTGTGTGTGTGTGTGTGTGTGTGTGTGTGCTGAATAAAGCTCTCTCCTGCTTATAACTGCCGTCTTCTCTGCTTCTCTCCTCCGCTCTCATCTCGTTCTGGCTCCTCCTCAGGAATGCGTTAAACCTCAGGTATTGTACTTATTCCCTGTTTCTCTGTAAGTGTGTATAAATATATATGTGTGTGTGTGTGTGAGAGAGAGAGAAAGCGAGCGCACCTGCGCTTGCCCGACTGTGCTGTATATGATTGCCTGGTAATGACGTTCTCAAGGTAATTTGTGCGTTTATGACAACCACATGAGCTCTTCTTATTTCTCCCGCTGTGTGTATGTCCATTAGTTAGGTGTGTATGTACATATATGCTGTCATACACTCTATACACCGTATTCACATATGTCGATGTACTTATGCTGATGTTTTGTAGCTGTGTATGGAGTGCCTAAAGCACCCTTTAATCTTTGGGACCTGCCCTAAAGCTCCAGTGGAGCTGATGCAGCGTTAGCCTAGCATGTCTAATCCTGTACACACTCGCTGCTGGCTATCTTTTTATTTATTTATTTATTTATTTGTTTGTTTGTTTATTTATTTTTTATATCCGATCTAATCGCACACACTGAATGCATCATTAGCAAATTATAAGCAGCGACTGAACTGTTTACAGCCAGGCTGCGATCATTTTGCTCTAGATAAAGATCTAGAGCTTTAGACACAGGCCTAGCAGTAATGAAGTGTGTGTGTGTGTGTGTGTGTGTGTGTGTGTGTGTGTGTGTGTGTGCTTGAGCTGCTGGTCCTCATATAGATTGCTGATGGATACGCCATTATCATCGCTCCTCACGAAATGTAATTACTACATATAAAGGAGTCTCTGCTCTGCAGATCTAGCATCTATGCTGACGCTTTTGGGGTGTGTATGTATGTATGTGTGTGTGCGTGTGTGAGAACGAGAGAGAGACTTGTCAGGTGTTCTTGTGAAGAGCCGGCTCTATTTTTAGACCCTATCCCAGTAATTGGTGCCGGTGCAGCTTCGGGAGACACAAAAAAGGCCTGTTTTAAAGGATTTGTAGCGCACACGCATACAGGAACACACGCATTTTTATACTGCAAGTCACATCAGAGGAATTCGCCTACTGAGATGTTACGGCAGGATGAAGTATGTGCTTTATCTACGCCGTGACTAGCTTCTTTTCTGTCTAAATATGCGTATAGCCAGAATTGCAGTATTGGTATTTTCAGTATGGATATCACGTACTGTACATCTTCAGAATACAGTTGGCTCTGTAGCATGTAGTCTCTAGGCACGTCCCGATAATCGTTTACACAATATATCGCAATAGTCATTATGTATACTGTAATGAGCAAATATATGCTCGTAAATGTATACATATATATATAGAGAGAGAGAGAGAGATGCACCGATACTATATTTCTCAGCCGATAATGATAACCGATTATTCAGAGTGATATCGTCCGATAACCGATACCGATCGTTCAGCCTTTTATGTCTTCTTTTAAATTAATAATAATTAATTCCACAATTCCGAGAGAAATGCAAATAAAAACTTTATTCTCTCCATTTCAACCAGTTGTTTCACAAGTAACTGGTCTCATAAACAGAAAACACATTACTCTAATTAACATGGACACATGAACTCAATTCTGAAGATTAAAGTAAGATTGATAACTTATTGAATGTTATTAATTCATATTAACATTGACTGTGAAAAAATATATATATATATATTAAAAAAAAAGCTAATAGCATATTAGATTGAGAAAAACTAATAGCTGCTATTAGTAGTGAGCTGGAACGAAAAAAATCCTTAAGTGTACGGTAGGTAGGAGGGGTTAAAGAAGGTCGTATTCGTTAATGGAGAACGCTGCTTTCAAAAACACGTCTAGGGATACAGAGAGCTGCGTAAGCTTGGGGATGACTCCGTTCTTCAGACGCACCCCTTCCGAGTCATACCAGTGAAAGCTTAGCCAGTAGCCATGTTTCATTTTGATACGTTCTAATACACTAATAAAATATTGTTGTTTTCGCTATCCGCTGCTAGGAAAACACTGCGTCGTTATTGTTTTTATGGAAACCCAAGGCACGTACAGTATTAATAAGGCAGTGCCTTTTTTTGTCGTATCACGACCGTATCGTATAGAGATACCGCTGTTATTTTATCGTATCGGAATTGAATTTAGTTTTTTTTTTATTGTTACGAGCCTAGTATTTATGGTTATGTTCTCATATACACACATTCTATGTTTTGTTCTTGTTCCCTACAGTCGTAGTCCCTTTTATCCCTTTTATCATTACATGATAATACAGGTGCTAAAACTTTGCTTAAAGGCCAACACACCACCTGCGCTTCGGTTTCTCATCACGTTTTCTGTCCAATCAAACGCTCTATAGAATCTGAAGCGTCCCGCCCACAATGTTATAAAAAGCCATGGTACTAACTATCAAGCCCGGGTTGTGAGGTAAGCTAAACACTATTGGCTGTTTAAAAAGAGGGAGGAGCTACTTGATATCTCCCACCCTGACCTCTTACTACTGAGGTAAACGCTGTGTCTTTAAGCCATCAATATTAAAACTGCTTTTTCTAATACACCGTTACAAATGATGTTATTTAGAAACAATACTGTTGTAGTAAGTGTTGTGATAATATACTAAACGGTGATAGATTTATTCACTCGCTGGCAGTAATTCCTGTACGTGTTGATCAAATTATAACGCGATTAAATGATCGAGGGTTAGACCGAGAAAAGGAAATTCCATAATCTTTTCTTTATGAATGATTGGCTTTGTCTTCATCTCTGACTGAAACATATCTCAGCTTGACGTGTGTACGTTTGTGGTTGTCTGTGTGTGAGGGCGTGGCTTGTGATAAAAAAATTTGAATACGTTGAGCATAAATCTGAAGACGATCTTATCCAGGTTCGACGTTATTTGCAGCGGTTTATACAGTACAAGAAAGGACTCTGTTGATTTCTTGATTCTGATTGGTCGGAAGATTCAGCTCTATCGACTGGAAGGTTCTGAGTTCGAATCCGAGCTCAGACGGAGACACGGTTAGCAACGTCTTAAAGCTTGAGTTAGTCAGCTTTATGCTTTGCTATGGATTCTGCTTCACTTGGACAGTAAGTTGATGTGGATTTATGGGATGAATAAAATGGAAATGTTGCCGCGTTTGTAATTAACGTATTTTCCGGTCAGTCTGCTGAGGCAGACCGTATTTAGATTGAAATAAATGGGTTCAATTCTGTAAAAATATAAATAATTCAGTTCTTAGCACCATTTTCAATGTGCTGGAGTGTGTGTGTGTGTGTGTGAGAGAGAGACCTACTCTTAAAAAGCATCTTGTACGTTTCCTGACTTCATAAATCCTGCTTGATTAAAAAGACGTGCGTGTAAAACCTGACAGAACTATTGCTCTGTTAGTATATCAACCCTTTTTTAAAAATTTTTTAAAATTTAACTTAATGTTTTAAAATACCCATAATATTCGTATTCCATTAAATTCTCAACAAATCTGATTTGTAGTATTACCGTGCAATAGATCTGGCTCATTTTTCCAAATCAGACTTTTTTTCTTTTCTGTCCCTGAAATTAGCTCCACCCACAACCAGAACAGAGCTGCTCAACTTCTCTTAACCACTTCTCTTCAAAAGCAGTCACAAGGGATAAAAGAGGAATAAGAAGCCCGTCAAGCTTTTTGTTCTAATTGTAATTACTGGCAGTGCTTTAAAAAAAAAAAAAAAAATACATATTGACTCTTTAATTATTATTATTATTATTATTTAATCCCTGAGCTACCATAGGGTATAGATCTGCATACAGTTACAGCTCTGAAACCAGTTCAAGATATTATAGCACAAACTTTCGCAACACACTTGTAGGAAATCATTTATAAATCATCGATTGTTCACTAGCGCATCAATTCTCTAGCCACAGTATTCAAATGTAAAAATAGTCCCAGGCAACAAGATTACTCCGTGCTCTGGTCTTTATCTCGTTGCACCATACAATAGAAATAACTGCACAGACTTTGGAGAATATTGTGTCGGTGCGTTAGAGACATATTAGAGCTTCTAAAAGCAATTTTGTTGTCTCATTTCAAGCCCTATGGGAGGTTAGTTTTGCTCGGTATATTACTTTAGAAGCAGGCATTCCACATAAACACCACACAATTGTTTTTTGACAATACTGTGAGTTGAGGGGGAAATATGTCCATTGAGAGAGAACATTGTTTCTTATACTTTTAAGAATAAGTGCTTAACTCCCTCAGTCCTCAGTGAGGAAATCCTCTTCTTCAGACAGGAAGTGGATAAGGGTGTGGAATCAGACGTTGTCATGATGACCTCTTGCAGGTAGCGTGAGAATATCAGATGCCCCAAGAGGTTTTTTTTTTACACCCTGTTTACACTGCGTCTTAATTTTTTTTTTCATTTTGGTTGATCAGACTTTGTGAAAACCCATGGATAGTGTGATCGGATCCGTCGGAGTGCCTCGTGAGGTCATCTCGGGCAGGTTTAACCACTTTCTGTACAGCATCGCAGCTCCGAACGCCGCAGCGCAGGCACCACACGAAACGAGAAAGAAGGAAGAGGTGATGAGTGATTTGGTCCAGTTTGATCCAGACAGACTGCTTAATGTTCTGAATATGGAGAAGGACTGCAGGGAGGCAGGACGATAGAAGGTGAACAGGCAAGCGTGCAAAGAAAAACAAACCAAGTAACATTCAAACAGAGAAATGAGGGTGTAAATGATTTCTGATGTTAACCAGTTGTAATATTCCAATTCTGAAAATGAGTACGAACAAACGAAAACAAACAAACGAAAGGAAAGAAGCAAGCGAGCAAACGATAAGAAACAAGCGAGCAAGTGAGAAGACAGAAGCAAACGAAAGGAAAGAAGCGAGCGAGCAAACGAAAGGAAAGAAGCAAGCGAGCAAACGAAAGGAAAGAAGCAAGCGAGCAAACGATAAGAAACAAGCGAGCAAGTGAGAAGACAGAAGCAAACGAAAGGAAAGAAACAAGCGAGCAAACGAAAGGAAAGAAGCAAGTGTGCAAATGGGGGGAAAAGAAACAAACGAAAAGAAGCAAACGAAAGGAAAGAAGCAAGCGAGCAAATGATAAGAAACAAGCGAGCAAGTGAGAAGACAGAAGCAAACGAAAGGAAAGAAACAAGCGAGCAAACGAAAGGAAAGAAGCAAGTGTGCAAATGGGGGGGAAAAGAAACAAACGAAAAGAAGCAAACGAAAGGAAAGAAGCAAGCGAGCAAACGAAAGGAAAGAAGCAAGCGAGCAAACGAAAGGAAAGAAGCAAGCGAGCAAACGAAAGGAAAGAAACAAGCGAGCAAACGAAAGGAAAGAAGCAAGCATGCAAACGGGGGGAAAAAGAGACAAATGAAAAGAAGCAAACGAAAGGAAAGAAGCAAGCGAGCAAACGATAAGAAAGAGACAAACGAAAAGAAAGAAGCAAGCGAGCAAACGAAAAGAAACGTGAGCAAATGAAAAGAAACAAGCGAGCAAACGAAAAGAAAGAAGCAAATGAAAGGAAAGAAGCAAGCGAGCAAACAAAAACAAAGAGACAAACAAAAAGAAAGAAGCAAATGAAAGGAAAGAAGCAAGCGAGCAAACAAAAAGAAAGAAACAAAAAGAAAGAAGCAAATGAAAGGAAAGAAGCAAGCGAGCAAACAAAAAGAAAGAAACAAAAAGAAAGAAGGAAATGAAAGATAAGAAGCAAGCGAGCAAACAAAAAGAAAGACAAACAAAAAGAAAGAAGCAAATGAAAGGAAAGAAGCAAGCAAGCAAACGAAAAGAAAGAGACAAACGAAAAGAAAGAAGCAAGCGAGCAAACGAAAAGAAGTAAACGAGCAAACGGAAGGAAAGAAGCGAATGAAAGGAAAAGACAAAGCAAGCAGACGAAAAGAAAGAAGCAAGAGAGCAAACGAAAGGAAAGAAGCAAACGAAAGGAAAGAATCAACAAAAGAAAAAGAAACCAAAATAAGAGTGGAAATTATTTGCTATGTTGCCCATGCATAATATTCCAGATATGAAAATGAAAGAAAGAAACAAATAAATTTAAAAAAGGGGAAACATATTTTTGTCAAATTTAGTTTTAATCATATTATGAATGAAATGAACGTGTGTGAGAGAGAGAGAGAGAGAAATCAACCTCAGTGGAGAAGTAGCAGAAACATTCTCAGTGTACTCTCAGCTGGAATCAGAATGATTATTTTGCTTATTTATCAAAAGAACAGCAAAGAACGACAGAAGATCATACGGCATAAGACATAACGAATGTATTAATCTTCAATGAAGATCTAGTTCTAGTTCATTGATCACGAACCCTGCTCCTAAAGATCAGTTCCAGCTGTTATCCTGAAGAACCGATCCGGCGGATCTGGTAGACCGACGCTTGGAAGCAGGTGTTGTGGATAGGAATAGGAATCGGCCGGGAGTTCTGTAGGATCTACAGGAACACGCCTGCTGATGGGAATATTAGACCAGTCGATGATTCATTCGCAGCCAGACGGTTGTGCTGTTTGGCATCTTGACGATGACACGCTTGATGTTTATTTAAATCGCATCCTTTAAAGCTTTGAGTGTTAAAGCTGTTACACACTTAGTACCTTTATTATATTATGATCTTGTCATAAATAGCGGCCTCTTTCAGGCCTGTAGGGAGAGATGAGTGCGGTTTTATAAATGCTAATGGAACAATCCGGAAGAATTCGAGTCTGTGTCGATTCTGTCTGAGGCTAGTGACGTGTGTTTTTTTTTTTTTTTTTTTTTTTGTCTTGTCTGGCTCGTTCACTTTTTCTCTTTCTCTCTCTGAACTTCTTATTAAAGAGTGTTTGATTCAAGGAGTTTAGTCTGACAGAAAGTGTGTTTGACCCCATTTTATTTTAAGGAACAGTTCGGTTACGATTTCCCTTCTTTTGCCCCTAATGGATTCGGTCAGCCAAGGCATTTTTGGTGTCCAGTTCAGCATGGTACGCAAACACCGACAATGCTTTCACGTAAGGGGCTTGAACTCGGAGATAGCATCCTTGGCCCCCTTTTACTCAGAGTATTTCGGCCACAGTTTCCCTTCTTGTACACCGAATATAGGCATTTTTGATATTCAATGCAACATGGTATGCATGCTCAAAGTTAGCAGACTTTGGACACCGGAAATGCTTTGGGTCAAGGAGCTTAATCTAACAAAGTGTGCTCGGCCGCCTTTTTATTTAAAAGTAATAGTTCGGCGGCAAATCTAGTCATTCAGTCGAGGTGTTTTGTTCTCCAGTGCAAAATGATAGGCTTGCTTAGCAAAGTTAGCCGCCTTTGGACACCAAAAGTGCTTTGGTTCATGGAGCTTAACCTACAAAATACAAAACGTGCTCGGCCCCCTTTAATTTAACAGAATGGTTCGACGCCAGTTTCACTTCTTTTGCCCCAAATCTCCCAAGGCAGTTTTGGTGTCTAGTGCAAAATGGTATGCTTGCTTGTAGTTTGCGAACTTCGGCCATCAGAACTTGATTTGGTTCAAGGAGCTTAACCTAAAACAAAAAGTGCTTGGCTCCCTTTTTATTTAAAGCCCCGAATCTAGTCAGTCATTCAGTCGAGGTATTTTGGTGTCCAGTGCAAAATGGTATACCTGCTTATAAAAGTTAGCTACCTTTGGACACCAAAATGTGCTTTGGTTCAAGGAGTGTAACCTAATACAAAAAGTGCTTGGCTCCCTTTATTTACCGGAATAATCCGGCTACGCTTTCCCTTATTTTGCCCTAATGCATTCAGTCTAGCCAAGGCATTTTTGGTGTCTAATTCAACATTGTATTCCTTATTAGGAAAGGAAGGGAAATTGTGGCTGAACTATTCCTTCAAGGGGGCCAAGCACGCTTTCTCCTTGAATCAAAGCGTTTTTAGTGTCCAAAGTTTTCTAAGTACAAGCTAGTGTACCGTATTGTACTGGATGAGTCCTTCATGTCAAATCTGTTGCGTATGGACCTGTCAATCTAGTGGTTATGTGTAGATATGAATAGCCCTGCTATATCGCTTCGCCACACCCCCATTTACACCCAGTTATTTAAAGTATCCGGATTGTATCTTGATTAAAAAAAAACAAAACAATAATGCATCTCCAGATGGAAAATGGCATGGCGTTGATTGTATCATGCGATAATATGCAAATCGGCTTATAATATTCATTGAACTTGCAGTGATGTTAGTGATTTTCAGCGCTTTTATGCAAAACATGGCCGCTGCATCGTAAATCTTACAGATCTTCGTACGCTACGTCTTTGCCGTATGCTTATGGACCATATGCTTTTTGATGTAATGTACTGAGATGTTAATGTTTTGGATGTGTAATGTGGCTTGGAGAGACAGATGTATTCACACTTCTGTAACATCTGGCTGAGCTGGTTTATAAATGCGATGGGTTATAAATCTGTTTTGAAATGCATCTTGGGGGAATTTAAAGTATTTCTGTATTACGGGATTCTGGTCCGTTCCTTTATACAGAACATTTCAAGCTCCTTTATGTTCTCCGGAGGTGGACGCGCTTCGATTCAGAGTCTGAGATGTTCAGTGAAAAGCGTTTATTTGGTGCTTCTTGTTAGGTATGTTTGGCTCATCATCTTGTTGAAAGGGTCTAGCTTGGGCCAGGTCTTAAAGTCTTGGCAGAGGCAACCAGGTTTTGGGCTGGAATATCCTGGCAGAATTTATAATGTCATCAATCTTCACATGAGCCCTTGAACCATCAGTACATCACAAAACAGACACAGCGCATCAGTAATTCACCTCCTTATTTTTACAGTGGGGTATCAAGTAAACATGCTACTACAGAAATTTGATTTTGGGCTCATTTGACCATAACACATGATGCCAAATGTAGTTTTAATGGTGTTTTGGCTCTTTTTTTTGCCTTTTAAAGCGCACCTATTATGGTTTTGAAACGTGCTTAATTTTGATTTAAAGGTCTCATACAGTAGATTTACACGCATCCGAGGCCGAAAAACACTTTAATGTGCTCATAATTTAAACTGCAGCATTACATTTTCCACCCAGTGTCACAAACGACTCGTTAAATGATCCGTTCTAAAGGATTCGTTCTAAACTCCTCCTTTCAGAGAGCATACTCTGCTCTGATTGGTCAGATGTCCCAGTCTGTTGTGATTGGTCTACCGGTGACAGCGCGTGTCGAAAAGGAAACGCCCATTACCGTAACGAGTTTCAGCTCCGTCTGTCAGCGAGCAGCCGATGAAGACAAGAGGCGGGGCTTTTTGTTACAAACCTACGTAGGTTCGTACAGGAAGTAAAGTCTGGAATCACTAACGACTCGATTCAGCTGTTCAGAATCGATTCCTTCTTTTGGGAGTCAATAACGCCGTTTGTCGTACGCTTTGATTGTTGAAACTTTGCAGACGTTTTTACATTCACAAACCGCTCTGTAACACACTACATGAAAGGTCATATTTTAAAAACCATAATAGGTGCATCCTACAACGCACATCTTTGGACTGGGGGAGGAAACTGGAGTACCGGAGGAAACCCCCAAGGGAGAACATGCAAACTCCACACACGCGCACACACACACACAGGGCGGAGGCGGGATTCAAACCCCCAACCACCAGAGGTGGTTGCCCCGCAGGCAAATGTCATAATAGTACAATATTTCATAAACTGTTATATCGAATTCCTCAAGAATATTGTTAAGCATTATTCTTAATTATTGAGTGGTACGGAAGGTGAAATATGGAACCAAGAACAGTTTCTGATTGGAAATGATCCCACCAGCAGTACAGCGTATACATCACATTCTGCCACGTCCTCATAAGGGTGTAATAATAGTAATAATAATGAAAACAGAGCGAGTTTAAATCGTAAACATGTTCTCAAGTAAGAAATTACAGACATGAGCTCGAACAACCACATACATTCATAACACACGCAAAACCACAGTGGACATGCATACGCCGAGGAAAAACTGCATTCAATAATGTGTGGGTGGAGCCTAAGAAAAGTTGTTGTATTAACAATGAATGTCCTTCTTCCTCTTCTTCTTATTCCTCTTCTTCTTCTACTTATACCTCTTCTTCTTCTTATGACTCTTCTTCTAATTCCTCTTCTTCTTCTTATACCTCTTCTTATACCTCTTCTTCTTCTTATACCTCTTATTATTATTCCTCTTCTTATTATTATTCCCCTTCCTCTCTTTCTTATTATTATTCCTCTTCTTCTTCTTCTTCTTCTTCCTCTTCTTCTTCTTATTCATCTTCTTCATATTATTCCTCTTCATATACCTCTTCTTATACCGCGTCTTATTATTATTCCTCTTATTATTATTATTCCTCTTCTTCCTATTATTCATCTTCTTATTATTATTCCTCTTCTTCTTCCTCTTATTATTCCTCTTCTTCTTCTTATTATTCCTCTTCTTATTATTATTCCTCTTCTTCTACTTATACTTCTTCTTCTTCTTATTCCTCTTCTTCTGCTACTTCTTCTTATACCTGTTCTTCTTATACCTCTTCTCCTTTTTCTTCTTCTTCTTCTTCTTCTTCTTCTTCTTTTGTCTCTTCTCCTTCTGCTACTTCTTATTCTTCTTCCTCCTCATATTCATCCTCTTATCTTCTTATTCTCCTTCATTTTCTTATTCTTATACCTCTTCTTCTTCTTCCTCTGCTTATTCTTCTTCTTAATCTTCTTATTCTTCTTCTTCCTCATATTCATCCTCTTATCTTCTTATTCTCCTTCATTTTCTTATTCTTATTCCTCTTCTTCTTCTTCTTCTTCCTCCTCCTCATATTTATCCTCTTCTTATTCTTCCTCTTCATTTTCTTATTCTTATTCCTCCACTTCTTCTTCCTCTTCTTCCTCTTCTTCTTCTTCTTCTTCTTATTCATCTTATTTTCTTCTTCTTCTTTGTATTATTATTATTATTAATTATTATTATTATTATGTGCAATGTTGTATCCTTTACGGTTCTTTAGTTCTGGAAATTGCGCTGCTTAGGCACATCGAGCCTGCATTTATATGTGTGTTTTTCTGTCGTGTATCTCCACTGAACTAATACTGAGCTCTGATACTCCTCATGCTACACCTCAGAGGTCATGTGGTCATGTGATCTGATCACACATTCAAAAAAAAAACCCACCGAACAACTAGCAGGTCGGACGTAACACTGAAATATTGTTCGTTCGATTATTTTTCACGTCCTGGAAATTATAAGGCCTTGCACAAAAAAAAAAAAAAAAAAAAAAAAAAGTGTAGTAGTGACGCACTGATAGCTTTCATTTATATTTCAGGACTGCGATGGTGATGATGATGTATCTGATGTCAATTTAATTCCCAGCAGTCATTCCTGGAAAGCCTCGTGGGGAATAGCAGGCTGTCCCCGGATGGCACCCGGTTGCCGCGGTGACGTAATGATGCCGGATACACCCCCCCCATCCCCCATGGCAGCTGGTGGTTGCCAGAGCGACGGTGCTCGCCGGCCCCATTTGTCAGGCATTACATCATCGAGGGATGATGTCATTGTTGTAGTGTATTCCCAGAGCGATGTTGGCAGTGTGCCAAAATGGATCTCTTTAATGGCTATAAGATGTCTACTAACCCACATCAGTAACACTACACACACACACACACACACACACACACACCCTTCTATTTCTATGGAAGATACTATACTTTATCTGTGCACTTACCTGCTCATAAAGACGGCTGTTCCGTTGATGATGTACTCCATCAAGCCATAAATAACCCTCGACATCCAACCATCCTCCATCTCTCAGACATGCTTACTAGTGTTGTTTCCCCCCCGTTTACTGCTACGATCAGCGCTCATGAGATATTTAAGCATCATATCTCGGACTTATTATATTCCCATATATCTTCCGTTTATGCTTGTGCACCGTAAGTCACATTGATCTGGAAATCTGGCCCCCATTAGCGAAGAGCGTTCCGAGTTCAGCGTCTTTACTCGTGTTTGATTTTCAATTCCCTCATAAAGATGTCATCGGCGAATGTATCGCGCTTCCTGTCGGCCTGTAAAACTCTGCCTGATTGATCTCCGGTGTTAATGAGGCAGAGTTTAGCTGGAGTAAGTCGAGCGGACAGACGAGGCCTTTACGCCATTGTTCCCTTCTTCCTTTGTTATTTAAAAGCTCGCCTGTGTTATCGTATCAGGGGCGTAAAGGGCCGAGACGGCACATCAGGGCTTTTCCTCTATCTGAAAACAAGAGCCTCCTGAGGGAATAGTACACTTTAGTGTGTGTGTGTGTGTGTGTGTGTGTGTAAGGGGGGGTTGGCGGACACGTGTGGGTGAAAAAGGATGACTGAAGCGCAGATGACAATATCTGATATCTTGATTAATGGCTGTGATTTGGCAGAGTGAAAGTGGTAGACTGTGATAGACAGTGTGTGTGTGTGTGTGTGTGTGTGTGTGTGTGTGTGTGTGTGTGTGTGTGTGTGTACACTCATCAGAGCATCAAGGGGTCGTGTGTGGGCGGGACAGATGCTGAGCTACCACAGGGGGTGACCTGTGTGTGTATACGTGTGTGTAGGTGCGAGTGTCCACATTTATGCGTTTTGGGAACTGGATTGACAGTGTTGTCATGGAAACCGGTATATTCTGCACATACGCCATGTCTGCAGTCCCTAGTCGTCTTCTCACCATCTCCGTTTCTCGTTCTTCTCTTCCTTCTTTCTTTTATTCTGTCCGTCTTTCGGCGTATCTCTCTCGGTCGGTTTCTTTCTCGCTCTTGCAGTGTGTCCTCCATTTCTTTTTCTTCTCGTCCGCTCGTTTCTGTCGGTGGTTTTTATTCTCTCTCACTCTTCCCTCGCTTTTTGTCTCCTTCTCTCCCGTTCACTCTTTCGACATCTCTCTTTCTGTTGCTCTCATTCTTTTATCTTTTCCCCCCTTGTTCTGTCTCTTTCTATATCTCTCTTTTCCTTTCTCGGTCACTCTTTCAATACAGCTCTCTCTCATTCGTTCAGTGTCTATTTCTTTCTCTTTTCATCTCCTTCATTCTTTCTTTCTCTCGCTTAATAGTGCCATTCTCTCGCTTATTTAATTTATCACCTGCATTGCATTCTCTTATCTCTCTCTCTCCCCCCGCTCTCTCTCGCTCTCTCTTTTCCCTCTCTCTCACTCTTTCTATATTCTCTTTCTATTACTTGTTCTCTGTTTTTATCTCTTTGCCTCGTTCTCTCATGCTTTCTCACTCTTTCTATCTCTTTTATCGTGTGTCATTCGATACTCTCTCTTTCATTACTCTCCCTCTCCCTGTCTTTCCTTTTTCCTCTCTGAGTTCTCTATCCTCTTCCCCCTTTTCTATTACTCTTTAAATCATTTTCTTTTTCTCTTCCTGTATCTCAGCCCTGCTCGCTCTCTCTCTCTCTCTCTCTCCTCTCTTCTCCCTTTCCATCTCTCACTCCATTTCCATCTCACTCCATTTCCATCTCTCACTCCAACTCCCCCTCCTTCTCTGCCTGTCTGTTTCTCACTGTATCTCTCTCTCTGCACTCATTCTATCCCCCTCACTCTCTTTTCTCTCTCTTCTCTCTCTCTCTGCACTCATTCTATCCCTCTCTCTCTCTCTCTCTCTCTCTCTTCTCTCTCTCTCTGCACTCATTCTATCCCTCTCTCTCTCTCTCTCTCTCTCTCTCTCTCTCTCTCTCTCTGCACTCATTCTATCCCTCTCTCTCTCTCTCTCTCTCTCTCTCTGATTCTATCCCTCTCTGTTTTACTTACAGCATCTCAATATCTCTTACTCGCTCTTGCAATCTCTCTCGCACTACCTCTTTCCCTCCAATCCGTCCAGGAAATGGCTGTCCTCCGCGGTTGCCATGCCAACTGCCTGCAGCCCGGGTGGTGTGCGGCGGGAAGCGTGATAATGACATTACTCTCGCAGGGCTAAGTGTGCTCATCCTTCACTTCTCTCGCTCTGTCTCGCTCTTGCCCTTTTCTCAAATCCTTTCTATTCCTGTCTTCACTTCACTTCTCTTATCTTTTTACCCCCCTCTCCTGCCTCTCTCTCTCGCTCTCTCTCTGTGTGTGTGTGTGTGTGTGTGTGTGTGTGTGTGTGTGTGTGTGTGTGTGTGTGTGTGTAGAATAGTAGGCACCAGCGGTGACTCTCCTAGCATCACCAAGTGTGGAAGGGGGGAGGCTTTGGAATAGGAAACTCCTCCCTCTTCCCCTCTCTCTCACACACACACATGTACAAACACACACCACGCACGAATACGGTCTCACACACACACCTGCTCGTCCCCCTGCTTTGGTTCCAAATGAAGCAGCGGTGTTTAACAAAGACGACCTGGATGCTTGAGGCTGGCTCACTGTTTGTCACCTGACCTAATGGTGGGTAAGTGTGTGTGTGTGTGTGTGTGTGTGTGTGTGTGTGTGTGTGTGTGAGAGAGAGAGAGTGAGAGAGAGGCAGAGACATGGAATCAGAAGGGGAGGGAGCGAATGTGAGTGAAAGTGCTGTCAGCCATTTTTTTCCCCTTCCTCCCTCCTTTTTTTTCCCTTCCTTTTTTCCTCTCTCCTGATTGGTGGAGGAGATTTAGCTAATTACCTCCAACGTCGTGGATGCTCCATCTCTCTGCTTGTTTTCTTCACATCCTGGATGGATGAATGGATATGTGCGATGTGAAACTAGAGAGTGCTCTGTGAGAGCTCGAAGCCAGAGCATCCGGAAGGTTCTTCGGAGATAGAGCTAGTGAGCGCGAGAGAGAGAGAGAGAGAGAGAGAGAGAGAGAGAGAGAGAGAGCGAGCAGGAGCGAGCAGGATGCTAAAATTTCGCCGCGCTCCTGCGCCTCCATTATGAAGCCATTAGTGAGCGGCGGCCATGGAGTCTCCAGCCAGGCTGATAAAAGCCCTGTGAGTATCGACCTTCGACTGGCACTGATCACATTAACATGCTTCTCTGTAGGGACGATGGATGGAGTTGAACAGATGGATGGATGGATGGATGTTTCACACGTTTCCTTGAGATGGCTGGTTGTGCGACACGGTGGTCATGGAGATGTGTGTTTGTGTGTGGATCCATGCAAGACTGCATTTAAATGCATTTGTGTGTGTGTGTGTGTGTGGACAAGTATCACTTGCTGGTAGGTAGGTGTGTATGTGTTATTTGAAGCCTGCAGGAGTGTGTCATGGTGCGTTATGGGTTTTTTTATTTATTTATTTTTTTTACTAGATCCCATTGATCTCATTCGTTCAACGGTTGTGTAATGTGTGTCAGTGTGTTAGACAGACATGTGAATAGCACACACACACACACACTAGTGCACTAGTGAGTGATACTTGTATTCATATCCTAGATTATTACACACACACACACACACACACACACACACACACACTCATGAATGCATGCATTTGCTAGGTAGAGCATCTATAGGTAAGAGTGTGTGTATGTGCATGTGTGTGTGCGTGCGTGTGTGATTTGAAATCATTAGGAGTATGTGAGTGTTGTTTGTCAATCGCTTGATCTCATTCGCCAGTCGGTTGTGTAATGTGTGTCAGTGTGTTGACTACGTGCATCGTAAACACACACACACACACACACACACACACACACACACACACACACACAAGTGAGTGATACTTGTCTTCACATCCTAGATTATTACACACACACACACACACACACACACACACACACACACAGATGGTGGTGATAATGTTTACTTTGTGTCTTTGTGTTGTTTGCAGCCACCAGGAGTGGGTGCGTTTGTGTGTCAGTTGTGTTAGTGTGTTGGTCATGTGCATAGTACATGTGTGCGTGATTTGTAGCCTTCAGGAATGTGTGTGTGTGTGTGTGTAGTGTGTTTTACTAGAAGACATTGAATGGCTTGATCTCATTCGTCCATTGAGTGGTGTCTATCACGTGTCTATCACGTGACTTTACCAGTATTTTGTACGGAAATATGGGGAAAATGCTGTATATCGGTTGGGGAGTTGCAGGCAGCGAGGATTGTCTGTTCTGCAAAGAGAACTGGAGCTGTAGTGCTGAAAACCTAGCTGTTTTTATTTTATATATTTTTTATATATACCGTGTTCCTAACAACTATCTGGGTATGACATACTCGTGCCATCCCAATCAAGCGGAAGCTTGATGAACTGGATTCAGGGATCTGCTGCGCGGACGAATTGGAGTTCCTCCCAGACTCTCATTGGCTGATTTTTCAGCACTGTTCTTGCTACTAGTTGTAGAGCGGGTCACGCTATGCGGTTCGTCGGCAAGAAAACGAAACGTGCTCGAAAACATGCAGACTGAGAACATTGTGTGGCGTAATCGCTGAGCTGATCGGCGGTTGTCGCCGAGCCCCTAAATGAGTCGGAGACTGTGAGATCAGGGCTGAAATAATGTAATGTGCACTATGCTTTGTATTGAAAATCTATCCTGTTCCTTGTTCAAAAACAAAACGGGGTGAAAGTCTTATCGGTGATGATGGGGTATGCAGGGTAGTTAGATATTAGGTTGAAATAGTGAAGGGTTCCTTTAAACTGTGTGGGTGTGTTTGGTTGCTCATGCTTTAATATGTGTGTGTGTGTGTGTGTGTGTGTGTGTGTGTGAGCATGAGCGTTGCATTGGTGGTACATGCACAGCATCGGAAAACAATCAGTACTTGACGGCTGAGAAGCACATGGAGATGTAAATGAATTGATCTTCTGTCAGCCATGATTGTGAAGGTTCTTCAGACGGCCTTGCCTTCGACTGAGTGTGTTGGGCATGTTTTTATATCCTGGTGTGTATCACATGTCCCCACGAAGATAGAAATATCTGACAGTTTTGCCCTTCCCCATGAGGAAAGCATTTTTAAACAAAATCTGCTAGTAATTATGTTAATGTCGTAAACGCTAGAATCCGATCGGCTGATTCTGATTAAGACGATATTCTCAAAAGTCCTGATTCCCACCCCTGGAATATGCCTGTTTACGTGCAACGAGATCCGATTAAAACACCTTATTGCGAAAATCCTCTGAAAGGAGATATACGCGCATGTTCAGTCTGCAAGGAATTGTGGGTAGCAACGGCAGCATCTTGAATCAGCAGGAAAGGAAAAGCGCACGTGTAGATCGGTATACTTGCAGCAACCGTGTATACAGGAATATTCCCATGCCTGTACGCATATAAACATCGTATTCATAACATGGCTGCAACCCGGATATAGACTTTAAATGGAATTTGATGTACGTGTAAACGTAGTCGAGGTAGATCTTCCAGGAGTTGGATAGAAGACCTTAGCGTCTCGTTTAGCGCTAAACTCCTCCTCAGCTTCACGTCCACCTTCCGCCGTACTCGTTTTCGCTCTGCACGTGAGCTGCGAACGGGTCGCACACAAATACGTCATCTACTAGGCTTTACCGCGATTATCATGGGAAGACTAATTCTTATTGTGGGGAGGATTTCCACCGGTATATCTCAAACGATAAGATATCGTCCCATCCCTACCATGTACCACATATATCTGATGTACCACAGCGTTGTTGAATTCTCAATATGTAATTTGTCAGAAGGTTTTGTTCTGGCTTCAAGGCAAATCACAGGTTTATGTTAACGTCCTTATCGTTTCTATAGTAACTGCTAATTCACGGAGACTTGTATGGTATGTGACACGCCGCATAATCAGTGATAAATTAGAAATGTCACATGAGATGGTGAGCTGTTCTCCGAGAAGTTTCTTGAACATTGAAGGAAGGAGTCTCCAGTGTCGGCGCTTTGGAACGGTTAGCGATAAAGCTGTTGCTTGACGTTTCCTGCCATGCTTTCCGTGTTTATACTGTAGTTCCAGTCGAGTCATTCTGATGGCGTTCGCTGTTTGTCGGACTAGCTGATGTCGGTTTCCTTGCCAGTGTTTATACGTTAAAAATATGTGGTGTTTATGTATGAGAATATGTGCTCTGTTTTTATCTGACTCCCTGCTGAAGTGCTTTAATCTCTTGATCCTCTCGGCTCAGGAAAGTGAGAGGCCCCTGGAGTGTTGCTGAGGCTTATGGGATAGCTGTGAAGCCTTTGGTCGTCCAATGTCAGCCTTTTTCTATAATGATGCACACTTTTATATGCGCACACATCACAGCATGTATTTTGTACTTTTAAGTACACCAGTCCTCCAGTAATGTAGGTCTGCAGGAATTTTAGGAAAGTCAAGCCACTTATAAGCCGTGTGTGTGTTTAAGCAGGGATTTGTGATTCTTGTAGGAAAACGCTGACTCACACACATTTGCTTTAAGTTTTAGCTTTTCAAACAGGAACTTTAGTGTCGATCATGTCTCTAGACACCTACTATGATTGATCAGCTGAATTACTCGTCTTTTCTTCCTGAAACAGAAAAGGAGACTGAACAGAAATGCTCTTCCGTCTAATCACTGACTTATTGGCCAAGCCTGAGAGAGAAGCATGTGTCCTTATTACCATCAGTCTACCCACATACAGACAAATTAAAGGAAAAAACAGTCACTCTGTTATCCTTTGGAAGGCATTTTGTTGGCATGATTTGAGTCCACTTGTTCCTTTTAGAGGGATGTTTCACTGCAACTGAATACAACCTTTTTTTCTTCTTCTGATCACCTTTATTCTGTAAGGAAACCTTTCTATCCTGATGGGCGTGGTCTCTTTCAGGATGACCCCGCCCCCATTCACAGGGTACGAGGTCACAATGAATGGTTTGATCAGGATGAAAATCATGTAAATCACATGCAACGGCCTTAAGTCATCAGATCTCAAACCAATCGAGTGCCTATGTGAGATTTTAGAGCAGCTCTCTCCACCACCATCATCAGAACGCCAACTGAGAGAAGGACCTTTCTGAAGACTTGTAAAATCGACGCCAAGGTGCATTAAAGCTGTTCCTGCTGCTCATGGTGGCCCAACGTCTTACTAAAACTCTTCTCTACTAAGACATGGTGTTTTTTTTCCTTTTAATATGAAGATTGCTGCAGTTCTGTAGATAGTGATTTGTAAGTGTTGGGGTTCTGGTGGTTGTAACTGGTTCATTTGAGGGGTGTGGAGGTTTTGTTGATGCTGAATGTCTTGTGTGATATGAGATTCTGTTGGTGCTAAACAGCTTATTTGTGGTACGATGAGGTTTGGTTGTAGAAAAATGGCTTATTTGAGGGTTACTGTGGTTCTGCAGATGTCTAATGTCTTATTCGAGGAGTGTTGGAACCCTGTGGATTTGTTTGAGAGGGCTTGAAGTTCACTCAATAATGAATGCCTTTTTGAGGAGTATGGAGAATCCCTCAGTGCCAGATAGTGTGTAAGATATTTTAAGGTTTTAGTAATAGAAAAAGTCTTATTTGTGCAGTGTTGGGGCTCTGATGGATTCCTATTGATTGAAGATTGCTGTGATTATACAGATGGCAAATGGCTCATTTTAGAGGTTTGGGGATTCTGTGGCTTTTGAATGTGGCTCTTTTGATGGATAATGGCATTATCTTAATAGTGAGTGTGTTGTTTGAGAATTCTGTTATAGTTCTGTAGATGGGGAATAGCTTGTTTGAGGGGTATTGAGGTACTATGAAAGGGCAATGACCTGTTCAAGATGCATTGCATTACTGTAACCATTTATGGATGGTGAATTTGGCTCGTTTGAAGGATTTTGATATTATGGTCAAAGGAAATGGCTTGTTTCAAGAGTGTTGGGGTTCTGTGGATGGTAAATGGCTTGTTTGATGGGTGATGACATTATGGTAGTAGAGATTGTCTTGTTTGGTAAGTGTTGGGGTTCTGTGGATGGTAAATGGCTTGTTTGATGGGGGTTGACATTATGGTAGTAGAGATTGTCTTGTTTGGTAAGTGTTGGGGTTCTGTGGATGGTAAATTACTTGTTTGATGGGGGATGACATTATGGTAGTAGAGATTGTCTTGTTTGGTAAGTGTTGGGGTTCTGTGGATGGTAAATTGCTTGTTTGATGGGGGTTGACATTATGGTAGTAGAGATTGTCTTGTTTGGTAAGTGTTGGGGTTCTGTGGATGGTAAATTGCTTGTTTGATGGGGGATGACATTATGGTAGTAGAGATTGTCTTGTTTGGTAAGTGTTGGGGTTCTGTGGATGGTAAATTGCTTGTTTGATGGGGGATGACATTATGGTAGTAGAGATTGTCTTGTTTGGTAAGTGTTTGGGTTCTATCGTTGGTGAATGGCTTGTTTGATGGGGGATGACATGGTAGTAGAGATTGTCTTGTTTGGTAATTGTTGGGGTTCTGTCTGGTGAATTGCTTGTTTGATGGGGGATGACATTATGGTAGTAGAGATTCTCTTGTTTGGTAAGTTTTGGAGGTCTGTGGATGGTGAATGCGGCTTGTTTGATGGGGACTGGGATCTATTGATTGGGATCTGTTGAAATGCAAACTGCCTTTTTGAGGACTGCTGGAATTTTACGGTTGGTGAATGGATCATTTAAGCAATGTAGATTCTGTGGAAGATGAAGTTGGCTTAATTTACATTATGGTAATGTTTGGGGTTTGACAAGTGTTGGGGTTCAGTGGATGGTAAAGTGCACTGTTTGAAGGGTGTTGGGATCTGTTGAAGCAAACTGCTTTTTTTTAGGAGTTTGCAGATGGTGAAATTATCATTTCAGCTCATTTAAAAAGCATTGATTCTGTGGCAGATGAAGCTGGCTCATTTTAAGGTTGCCGACATTATGGTAATAGAGATTGGCTTGTTTGAGGAGCATTGGGATTCTGATTGAAATCTGATGGGCACACGATACTTCACCCAACAGAAACGGTGATTAGTCTCGCTCTAAAGATAAATGCATCCTGGTGGTATATACTTCTCTTTTAGGCCATGTGTACTAGATCACTGTCTGTGATTACTAAGCTTACAGTGACGAGGATCAAAAGTAGGATCAGGAGGATTCTGGGACAAGAAAGTGTAGATAATGAATCTTGTTGTGAGTGCTAATTTTGCCAGGTGTAATCACTCTCTGTAGAGTCTGCCTATTCCACTTCTTCTGCTTGTGCCTGTCTGACGTTTCTGTCACACTCCCTTAATTACCATGTCTTCCGTCTGGTTTGAAGAACTTTGTAGCACATGGCATCAAATTAATTTTAAGAAAAGTCACACTTCTGTTAGATCTTTTCTCACTTGTTTCCATGTGGGGGCTATGGAGGTTGTCAGTGGTGTAATTAAAACACTGCAATAACACCTCTCAGTGCAAATGAAATTCCTCCAGGAAGGATCTGTGAAATCCATGTGCAAATCAGTTCCATCCTCAAACAAAGAGACACCTTTTGAAAATTCACTCATCTGTCGAGTAGTAACCCTTGCTTCAGTCACGTTCACTGACTTCAGGCCTGTGCATCAGGTGTGTTGTGGTCGAGGTTCACAGTGGCTCTGATTTTGGCGTGGAGACACATGGGAATGGACACAGATCTGCTGATGCTGCATTAGCAGTAATTCCTCAAAATGTTGAATGATATAGCTCACATATTTCCATAAGCTTCAGGTAGAAAGGTCAAAGATCTTGTGCCTGTTGTAAAAAAAAAAATAAATAAATCTAGAACCATATAAGGAGTTCTTGAGCTTGTCCCACTAGTGGAACCTGTGAAGGCTGTATGCAGACATCTACAGTACCACACGGTGTTTCCCTATCAAGTAGAGTGACGATAGGAACTGTCCAAAGAACCTTTTAAGGAAATGTTTTTTATTGCTATATGTATACACAGTATGAACCCAGTAGAACTTCACAGACTTCAAACCCTTTTTAATTATACATGAATTACAAATCACAAATACAGCTGCCTCAATGTTTTTAAAATGAATTGAGACCTTATGGTATAATAGATTGCTCAACCTTGATTGTTTCACCATCAAGCTGTTGATGAGTATTTCATTTTAGTCCTCCTATCGAAATATCATGAGAAGCCATTACTGGGTACAATGAAAGATAGAATTGAACTCCTCACCGCGATCAACCCCTCCTCAGTGTCCTCTTTCAGCTGTAAACATTGTTTAAAATGGATGAACCAGTTGAAAGAGCAGGGAATACTCATGCTGAGGACAAGTGTAAGAGTGCGAACCTCACCAAGCTCATCCAGTAAATGACTTTAAAGGTCCAGCGTGGTTTTCTTTGCTGTACGCCAAGCTTCAGTTTCTAGCTCAAGGTCTCCGTATCTGCCGAGGCCGGGAGATTGTTTCTTCTCTCGGATATCTCCCAGGAGGATCGGCTGCATTTCCGGCATGTCTACGATTAGAGGGGCGGAAATTAGGTCAGATGCATTTTATATGAAAGCTATACTCAGCTGACTGAAGACATCCAATAGCATCTTTTAAATAAAAAGAAAAAGCCTATTTCTCTCTCAGATACCCTCAGACAGGAATGGAGCCAGAAGTCTGAGGTGTTGCTTTCGGAGATTAGCTGAAATTGGTTCTGGGGCTCTTATCGGAGTTCCATTGTCAAGACTGTTCTTCGTGTTGAGACGCCATAGACGTTTTTTTTTTTTTTTTTCTACAGCTCTCCTTTAGATATGTAAACAGGGTTGACACACACAAGGGGTTCGCCTTCATGAGGCACAAGGATGCATACCCAGCCATGTGCACTTTGTTGTTCTTTAGTAATGACCTTATTAGGGCATGCTTACAATGAACTTCTTTCTGTTTCTTTATTTATTTATCTATTTATTTATTTATTTCATGCACTGGGAATCACATTGAGGGGGTGGGGAAAGGCACTTAACATCTGTTTTTCTTCTTCACTATAATTACAAGCCACGTTTGAATCATTTGAGGAATACTGCACATCCACAGCATTTTTTTTTTAACAATAAGACAGACTGACTTTTATAAGTACCAAAAGAACAGAGTTTTCATTACCTCAGCTCATTACACTCATAGCATTTATTACCTCAGTTAGCTCCATAGGATTTGTTAACTTAGCTCACTTATCTTGGCTTGCTTATCTAGCCTTTGTTTCCTCAGCTTGCTCAATTAGCGCTATTGTATCAGTTTCCTCAGCTTGTGTTAGCACTATAGCGTTTGTTACCTCAACTTGCTCAATTAGCACCATATCCTTTGTTGCATCAGCTTGTGTTAGCACTATAGCGTTTGTTACCTCAGCTGGAGTTAAAACTAGCCTTTATTACCTCAGCTTGAGGTAGCACTACAGCCTTAGTTAGTGTACTAGCCTTATTTACCTCAGCTGGAGTTAGAACTAGCCTTTATTACCTCAGCTTGAGGTAGGACTCCAGCCTTAGTTAGTGTACTAGCCTTTATTACCTCATCTTGAGGTATCACTACAGCCTTCGTTAGTGTACTAGCATTAGTTACCTCAGCTTGAGGTAGCACTACAGCCTTTGTTAGTGCAGGTTAGGTTAGTACCATAGCCTTAATTACCTCAGCTTGAGGTAGCACTACAGCCTTAGTTAGTGTACTAGCCTTAGTTAGCTCAGCTGGAGTTTGAACTAGCCTTTATTACCTCAGCTTGAGGTAGCACTACAGCCTTTGTTAGTGCAGTTTAGGTTAGTACCAAGGCCTTTCTTACCCCAGCTTGAATTAGCACCACAGCTTTCATTGGCTCACTTACTTTCATTGCTTGTATTACCTCAGCTTGCTCAATTAGCACCAAAACCTTTCTTAAATCATCTTGTTCAGTTAAAGAGACAGCTTTCATTACCTCATCTTGCTCATGTAATGCCAAAGCCGTTTTTTTTTTTTTTTTTAACCTGTACACGCTCATTTAGCACCATAGCCTTCATTACCTCATCTTGCCCAGTTAGCACTACAGCTTTCTTTAACACTGTTCATTCAGTTAGCGCCATAGCATGTGTTACCTCAGATTGAGTTAGCGTCACAGCTTAGCTTGCTCACTTAGCACCAAAACCTTTGTTAAGAAAGAATTTTTAAAGGCTTTCACTTGTGGCTGTATGAATTTTGTCACAGCTCACCGATTTAGTGCCTTTGCAACCAATGACAGCAGTTGATCATTCTGGGAATGTCAGACAATTTTGTATTAAGATCTCAAAGCGTGACCACTAATAATCTTAAATGACCACTGAAATCACACAATGTTCTAGGTTGCAGATGAAATCAAATCGACTGACTTGTAGATTTGTCAAAAGCCGCCAACACACACTGATTTAACCGACAGCAGTGTTGGCTATGAATCCTGTTTACAGAGGGCTTGGTGGTGAGATGAGGAAGCCTAGATGAGAAGTGACTGCCTGCCTGGTTGACATTTTGTGCTTGTAGCTGGAGTGTCTGTGAGGTGCAGGATGTTGTTTAACACGCTGCCTGCTCCTGTTGGAGCTTAAATGCTGTGTGAGCAAACTGAATCTGAGGGCTCGTCTTGCTTTCCAGACCCTGCTAGTAATGCTTCCTGGCTTCAGAGATGATTTTCTAAGCATTCGCCTTCATCATACGATGTCTTTATCATCTCGGTTGTGGTGGCTAATTTTGAACGTGGTGGTTGTTGTTTAAAGCCCTATTTGACATGCGCTTATGTTAAATTTTCATATGATCTTTAGCTAACCTTTATCACACTGTGCACATGACATTTGATAGCTCAAGCTAGGAAAAAAAATCAAAACACAAATAGCCTTATTAGCAGAGTTACTGTTACCAATCCGAAGGGGATTATTTTCCAATAACGGTGCACCCTGAAGTGTTTTATTGCTCTCATGCTACAAATTTTTGATTTATTTTAAAATGACATGTCATACTTTCTTTTTTTTAATCCATTTATTAATCTTGTGGAACATGCTTATGTGTTAATCCTCCTTATTTCTCGGCCTTCAGCTCCCAGCGGACTTCAGCAGGCTTCACCTGGCTGACGGGATCCACCCGCAGGTGACCCACGTCTCCTCCAGCCTCTCAGGATGTAGCATCACCAGTGACTCTGGGAGCAGCAGCCTGTCCGACATCTACCAGGTAACACTCATGCTCCAGCTTGTAGACATCTTAAACACTTCAACCCTTTTGGGATTTGAAGAACCTTTGCATGCTCCGTAACGCTGTCTTTACTATCGCCGCTTGTATTTTGCTGAATAGTCCTTGCTTATACGATTGCGAGTACTTACTTCTCTCAGTCAATATTTATCATTTAAACATTTTTCTTCCTGGAGTGACCCCTAAGAGCCGTGATGGGCTATCGAGTCGATCGTTTTGTTTAAAGAGAGCTGACCCGTGTGTAACTATTCATGTGTGTGTTCTCCAGTTCGGATTAATTGTGTTTGGCTTTGTGTTTGCTCCACTGCTTAATTGATTCACTGAGTACATTTGTGATGTCCTCATGCATTAGAATGGTGTGTGCACACGTGTGTGTGTGTGAATTCTGTGGTCTTGGCCTGATGGTCATCTGTTTAAGTCTTGTTAGTGGCTGTGTGATGTTGTAGTGAAAGCAGCCTCTTTCTTACACCTCCATCCTTTACGCCTTCTCTCACTCCGTACTGTACTCCTGACACTCTTCACTCTCCACACCCCCCTACCCTCACCACGTACTGTACTCCTGACACTCCCTACTGCACTGGTCACACTCCACACCCCCTACCCTCACCCCATACTGTACTCCTGACACTCCCTACTGCACTGGTCACGCTCCACACCCCCTACCCTCACCCCATACTGTACTCCTGACACTCCCTACTGCACTGGTCACGCTCCACACCCCCCTACCCTCACCCCATACTGTACTCCTGACACTCCCTACTGCACTGGTCACGCTCCACACCCCCTACCCTCACCCCATACTGTACTCCTGACACTCCCTACTGCACTGGTCACGCTCCACACCCCCCTACCCTCACCCCATACTGTACTCCTGACACTCCCTACTGCACTGGTCACGCTCCACACCCCCTACCCTCACCCCCAACTGTACTCTTGACACTCCCTACTGCACTGGTCACTCTCCACACCCCCCTACCCTCACCCCCTACTGTACTCCTGACACTCCCTACTGCACTCGTCACGCTCCACACCCCCCTACCCTCACCCCCTACTGTACTCCTGACACTCTCCACACCCCCCTACCCTCACTCCGTACTATACTCTTGACACTCCCTACTGCACTACTCACTCTCCACACCCCCCTACCCTCACCCCAAACTGTACTCCTGACACTCCGTACTGCACTCGTCACGCTCCACACACCCCTACCCTCACCCCGTACTGTACTCCTGACACTCCCTACTGCACTGGTCACTCTCCACACCCACCTACCCTCACCCATACTGTACTCCTGAGACTCCCTACTGCACTCGTCACGTTCCACACCCCCTACCCTCACCCCCAACTGTACTCCTGACACTCTCCACACCCCCCTACCCTCACTCCGTACCGTACTCCTGACACTCCCTACTGCACTCGTCACCCTTCACACCCCCCTACTTCACCCTGTACTGTACTCCTGACACTCCCTACTGCACTACTCACTCTCCACACCCCCCCTACCCTCACCCCAAACTGTACTCCTGACACTCCCTACTGCACTCGTCACACTCCACACCCCCCTACCCTCACCCCCAACTGTACATCTGACACGCACTACTCACTCTCCACGCCCCCCTACCTCACCCCCTACCGTACTCCTGACACTTCCTACTGCACTCGCCACTCTCCACACCCCCCTACCCTCACCCCATACTGTACTTCTGACATTCCCTACTGCATTCGTCACTCTCCACCCCCCCCACCCTCACCCCAAACTGTACTCCTGACACTCCCTACTGCACTCGCCACTCTCCACACCCCCCTACCCTCACCCATACTGTACTCCTGACACTCCCTACTGCACTCGCCACTCTCCACACCCCCTTACCCTCACCCCATACTGTACTCCTGACATTCCCTACTGCATTCGTCACTCTCCACACCCCTACCCTCACTCCGTACTGTTCTCCTAACACTCCCTACTTCACTCCTGACTCCTACACCTCCAACCCTCACTCCCTACTGTACTAATCACTGGCTGCACCTCTTGCTTCACTCTCTACTGCACTCATGACTCCTAACACCTCCTTCCCTCCCTACCTAATGGACTCCTGACACGCCACACCCCTTTTTCTGCAATCCCTACAGTATTTCCTTCCACAATCCCTACTTCTCCATTTCCTTATTGTTCCCCGTCTTCCTGCACACGTGAACCTCTATAGACTATAAGGAAATGCAGAAGGAAGTTTGACACCCGGATTAGGATCTCTAACACTCTATATGTTTTCTATAATAGTCCTCTTTAGCTGATTCAGTCGAAACACATTTCCAGACAGCTGTCTTCTCTCCCTGATGGTATTCCACAGTGCTTTGGGGCTCGGCTTAAAGAATTGGCCCTGATTCTCAGCGAAGTTAGCATCATGGCTGCCCTTTTTTTTTTTGCATTTAAATAAATCATTACTCAAGTTCTTCAAAGAGGCTTGAAAGCATTGATCCAAGAATAGCCGTCTGAATTATTAACGCTCGCTTCACGCTCATCTGAGCCGTCCAAACAGCAATGCGGATTGCACTCAGCAGTTGAAAAATAGTTCGGCCCGTTTACAGCGACCGCCAGCATCTTCCTTGATTAGCCCTTAATGGTTTCCCAGGCAAAACATCTCTCCAGCTGCTCAACGTACATCACTCATGATGGTCGATTTACACCTTGGCTGAAATCAGCAGGGAGCATAAATTGAATAAACTCAGTGTCCTGATGTGGTCTGTTTGTGTAGCTAAACAGTATGTACTGGAATTGTTGCTATTCATGCTCCAAGGCATTACATAACATTTAAGTGTTTCTGAATATAGGATGTGTTATGATGCCATTGTTATGAATAGATCTCTGCTTTTCTCTTATTTAAATATAATAAGAATTTTATTGCTAAATATTCTCCCTTTTGAGCTCGTCGTTCCTCCTTGGCAGGGGTAATCCGAAGCCGAAGGTCGCTTTTTTACGACGGTGTTGGGGCCTACATTTAGTCATCTCAAGACATTACAGACTATATTAATATGCAAATTAGGATCCTCTATATATATATATATATATATATATATATATATATATATATATATATATATATATATAATTTTTTTTTTTTTTAAACACTAAATGAATCGGTCAATAAATTGAAAAAAATCATCACCGCAGATAGGTACAAAATAATATTTATGAAAGAATGAAACATGCAAAAATTAAATTTTAAAAATAGATACATTTATAAGATAAATTCATTACTCTATATAAAAACAAAATCAATGCAAATGATAAAATAAATCAAAAACAAATCAAATGCAAAATGAATTTAAATCTCAAGGATTGTTCGGACATGATGATTACAGACAGATCTTTTGAGATTTATCGTATTTGAAATCCAACCTTAGCTCGACCTCTAGCATGTACCACAAGGTCAAATGTTACAAAAAAAACAATCTTTGAAATCATTTCGAGGATCATTTCAAAATAACCTACCAGATCCTGAAGTTTAATATGGCTTTCTTAAGCAACAAATGAACATGCACCACTGTAATACTCTTCCTCTCACCCCACCCTCATTGACTCCGCCCCATAGAGGAAAACCCCACCCACTCAGATCCAGCTAGATTCCGAGTGGTTCTTCGTACCATAGTGCGTGAATATTTGATGAGTCGTTTGGACGTCAGTTGATTAGAAGTGACATGGTGCGACAGGACTTAAAATATTCAGCTCGCTCAGCATCAGGCATTGTGAGGATGAGGATGAGGAGGATGCCAGGAATGGATTTTTGCAGACACTTCACCCGGAGTGCATCGTGGGTGTTCTCCATTAGGCGAAAAGCACCTCTGAGGCAGGTGAGAGTCGTTCCTCGTGGGCCGTCTCACGCTGTAATGGCTAATGCATGGTGCGCAGCTCTTTTGTTATTATAGTCTGTGAAGTGAGCGAGGTAGGCGGCGGCCTGCGCTTTACCTGCATGCAGAATTAGCCTCTCATGACCATGAGGTCTTTTGAAGCAGGTGACATCTGTTTTCTTGCTCTTCTTCTCCTTGGTGTGTGTTTTGATGTCTCGGGGCGTTTCTCGCCCTCGGAGGTGTCAGACGTGACCTGGTTGACCGTCTGTGTGTAGTTATTGATATGGACCTGATGAATAGGTTTGATGTGAGCTCAGAAGAGAGTCTCTTTTTTGCTTTGCTCATTCTCTGTACTTTTAGTCAGTGTACAGTGACGGTGGGTTTTCTACTTTTCGGCTTTTTGAGTGAGCTCACTTGAATCGGTAGGATTTTTTAAAACTCATTTATTTCTTCATTGGTTTACTTGCATACTTATATTTGTTCATTGCAAATTGTTTTTGGTACTTCTCCTGGAGCTTAGATTTTGGGCTTTTTAGGTTATTCTTCATTTGCTGCTGCTGTTTAATTTTAATTTATTTATTTGATTGCTTGCTTGTTTACTTACTTTCTTACTTATTTATTTTGATCTTATTTTATGTTGGTTCATTCCTGTTGTATTTGATGTTGCTCTTGGATCATAGCTCTTTGGCTTCTAGATTATTCTTAAAAATCCTTTCCATCCATCTTATATTTACTTCATTGCAGTGGTTTTTGATGGTACGCCTGGATCTTAGATTTTAGGCCCCTAGGGTATTCTTCCATCCTTCAAACTTTCCATCCATCCATACATCCACCCACCCGTCCGTCAGTCCGTCCGTCCATTTTCTTATCTTTTATTTGCTTTATTTCCATGGTTTTTGATACTACTCCTGGATTTTTAGGCTTTTTTTAGGCTTCTATGTGTTATTCTTTCATCTACCCATCCGTCCACCCATCCACCCGTCCATCCATCCGTCCACCTGTCCGTCCGTCCATCCATCCACCCGTTTATCCATTTTCTTATCTTATCTTTGCTTCATTGCAATGGTTTTTGATGATACTTCTGGATCTTAGATTTGAGGCTTCTATGTGTTATTCTTTCATCCACCCATCGATCTACCTATCCGTCCATCCATCCGTCCACCCATCCATCTGTCCATCCATCCACCCATTTTCTTATCTTATATTTGCTTCGTTGCAATGGTTTTTGATACTTCTCCTGGATCTTAGTTTTTAGGCTTCTATTTTATTCTTCCATCCCTCCATCCATCCATCCATCCATCCACCCATCCATTTTCTTATCTTATATTTACTTCATTGCAGCGGTTTTCAATGCTACTCTAGGACACCAGTGTACACGCTCCTGCACTTATACGCCCATTTTTATAATTTCACAATTTAATGGTGTGACATTTTGTCAGTTATCAGATTATTCGTGTTGTGCTGGGTTATACCGGATTAAAGTGGGTAAAGACTAAAAGAATGAAAGACTTCACCAAATCTTTTATTGAGACCCCTAAATATGAGTGTATTCAACCTATTAACTTTTTTTCACATAAACACTTATTTAAATTTTTTTTTTTTTTTTTTTTTTTTTTTTTTTTTTTTTTTACATCTACTTTCAGCACCTGGATACTGTATGATTGAGAGCAAGAAATCAGAGTTTTTTTTTTATGTTCTTAGAAAACCTGATTGTTGACTGTAGCTCCTATGATCAGATTACTGAAGTGCATGTAAACACACTGGATTGATCATATCTTGCAAAATCAGATTTCTTGCACTTTTCAGATTATTTTTTTTAGATATACTCAGTGAGACTGTGCGTTGTCGTTTGACCCTTAGGCCACAGAGAGCGAGCCAGGCGACATGGACCTGAGTGGCCTGCCCGAGACCGCCGTCGACTCCGAAGAGGATGACGATGAGGAAGACATCGAACGCGCCTCCGATCCTCTCATGAGCCGAGATATCGTCCGTGACTGCCTAGAGAAAGACCCCATGGACCGCACGGATGATGACATCGGTGAGACACGCCCACACCTGAATAAGATGCATACGCTTTAATTAATCACAAGAGACGGATGATTTTTGACGGTTGTCGAGTTGGTGATATTATTAAGGAAGTTTGGAGTTTAACTGCATGTAAAATGAACTGAAAGAGAGAACTGTAAGAGATAAACTTAAGCAAAGTGGGGTTTTTTTTCTTGCTTGCTCGAGGAAGTTCATGTTGTGGTGGACTGAGGACAGTGGAGGGTGGTGGGTGGTGGTTGGGGGGTGGGTTAATATTTTTTCTAGGTCAACTGCGTGACAGGGCTTCCCCAAGCGCATTAAAGTTTGATTTGCAGACCGGCGCTTCACACTGACACTTTAACACAAACCGGCCAGCACCCAGACATGCCGCGGGCAGCAAGGGGGCACCACACACACACACACACACACACACGCACACGCACATGCACAATCACACTCCACCCCCTTCCCAGCTCTGTCACACAGCAAAGTTGATTTATTAAACGCAATAAGTGACATGAAGAAAGTGACCCTCTTATTTCTCATGAGCACAGTAAACACTGATGCACGAACCAATACCAATTCTGAATTATTTATTTTTCCTTCATGGGTTTTGAGAGACGTGAACTCAGGATGAAAACTGACCTTCAAACTGCATTAGTATTGGCCACCTTCAGAGCTTCCAGAACACACTCTCTCTTCTCTCTCTTCTCTCTCTCTCTTTCTTCTCTCTCTCTCTTCTATCTTCTCTTTCTTCTCTCTTCTCTCGCTCTTGCTCTCTTCTCTCTCTCTCGCACTCTCTCTCTCTCTTCTCTCTCATCTCACTCTCTTTTCTCTGCCTGTCTGTTTCTCACTATATCTCTCTCTCTCTTCCTTCTCTCTATCTTTTCTCTGCCTGTCTCTCACTGTATCTCTCTCTCTCTACCCTCTCGCTTCTATCGCTCTCTCTTTCTCTCTCTCTCTCCTCTCTTGCTTCTATCTCGCTCTCTCGTCTATTTCTCTCACTCTCTCTATCTTTCTTCTCTCTCGCCCTTCTATCTCTCTCACGTCTATCGCTCTCTCTTTTTTTCCTCTGCCTGTCTGTTTCTCACTGTACTCCCTCTCTTATTCTGACTGTATTGCTTTTTCTCTGTGCGTATCCCATTTTTTCCTCGCCCCCCCATCTCTCTGTATCTTTCTGTTTTTTCCCCGTTTCCTCTCTCTCATCCTGTGTCTGTTTCTCTCTCTTTTCCTCTGTCTCTGAGTCTTTCTCTTTCTGTGTCTCTCTTTGTTTCTGTGTCTTTATATGTCTGTCTGCTCTCTCTATTCTTTTCTCTCTCTCTCTCTGTCTTTGCTGCTGTGTCCTTCTCTTTACCACTCTCTGTCTCTCTCTCTCTCTCTCTCACTCTCTGTAACATGTCTTCTCTCTTTCTCGCCGGGGTCCACAGAGCAACTGCTGGAGTTCATGCACCAGCTGCCGGCCTTTGCTAACATGACCATGTCGGTGAGGAGGGAGCTGTGTGCGGTCATGGTGTTCGCCGTCGTCGAGCGAGCCGGAACCATCGTCCTTAACGACGGCGAGGAGGTCAGTCTAGTTAACTATATTTTATTTATTCATTAATTTTTTTTTTTTATTATTGAATCTCCCTTTTTAAAAATGTTATATATCTGACAGTGTAATCTCACTACTATGTAGTGTAATCACACTTTATACAGTTGGTCTGGGTTTCTTGAAGTGTAGACAGTGCCTTCAATATAATAAAATGCGTTGTATCTGAACGTTGCACCTGGTACGCTGCTGCCACTGCCGAGGACAAGGACAGACTGCAGCGTGTCATTCGCTCTGCTGAGAAGGTGATTGGCTGCAATCTGCCACCCCTTCACGACCTGTACACTTCCAGGACCCTGAAGCGGGCAGTTAAGATTGTGGCTGACCCCTCTCACCCTGGATACAACCTTTTCCAGGCACTCCCTCCGGCAGGAGGCTGCGGTCCATCAAAACCAAACCCTCACGCCATAAAAACCATTTCTTTCCATCTGCAACTGGTCTCCTTAACAATGCTCAGGACCCACCATGGTCTCTTACAGCAGTGTTTCTCAACCCTGGGGGGTGCGCAGACCCCTAGTGGTCCATGGTGTAATTGCAGTGGGTCCGTGGGAAAGTTTTAAAAAATGCTTAAGTGAAAAAAATTTCAATCAAAAAATACATATATTGTATTTTGCTGTTATTGTTAAGCACCAGTACACCAAGACGAATTCCTTGTACATGTCAACCCGCCGTACTTTCTGATTCACGGTTCGAATTGTGTGTGTAGCTGGACTCGTGGTCGGTGATCCTGAACGGTTCGGTCGAAGTGACGTACCCCGAGGGCCGCACCGAGATCCTCTGCATGGGCAACAGCTTCGGCGTCTCTCCCAGCAGGGAGAAAGAGTTCATGAAGGGCGTGATGAAGACCAAGGTGGACGACTGTCAGGTGAGACCACGGACATGACTGTTTTTGGCTGTTTTTCGTGCTTATTCTTGCACTCTCTATCAAGCCATATTGCATTCGCTAAAAACACTATATAAATAAAACGTGTCTTTTACCAGCGTCGCAAGGTTTCTCTGCAGTCTGAGAGAGTCTTCATTGTCTTCTTTCCCAATTCCGTTTAGTCCTTATAATAGCTTGTTTTATGGTGCATTAAAATAATGACTGTGTGTGTATATAATGGGAGCGGATTAGACAAAATTTGGCAATAATATAAACTTTGGCAGCGTTTCAGTCCACCAGACTCATTATCGTACTTATGTGTCATCAGCAGCCCGGTGCAGCAATTTTGATTTTTTATTATTTTTTTTTTTCCTCCAGTCTGAGAATAAAACATGTTGACAGTCTGCACCTTACAGGCAACTGATATACAGTTGAGTGCAAAAGTTAGCACACCCTTACTTTAAGAGTGATTAAACCAACCCGCTACACTCTTTAGTTTCCCTAATCGACCCCTCCCCCCAAACACACACACACACACTAAACTCTCTTTATTTCTCCCTGGGTGCTCGGATATCATATTTATCTCCTTCTCCAGCTGTGTAAAACATCAATACTTTCTCTTTAGGCCACATGTTCACATAGACTCTTACCAGCTCACAGCAAACTGCTCGTTTAAGACCGTTTCGACTTTAAATCAGACTTAAAGTAAACATGCTACGGACTGTTGTAAGTCGTTAAATAATGCATCGCAAACAAGTCAAATAAATTAACCAGAGGACGCAAGATGATTGAGATGCAGACTCTAATCATGCCAAGGAAGATTTCTGCCAATCTAGCCTCAAAGCTGAAGTATTTAGCATTTAAGTATTTAGTATTTAATTTGACTTAAATGTAATTTAATTTTTAATTACCACAGGACCATTTTAGTTTGAAAATATAATAAAAAAAATGAACAGATTATGGCTGTAGAGTGATATTAAGTACATTAAGATGGTCCTGGTGTCCACTATAATTGACATGCATAAGAAGGCTAATATTTTGAAACACAAACAATTTAACTGCTTTCAGAACAAAAATGTATTATTCCTGACACTTTTGATAAACAAGAATATATGTGATCATCATAGTAAATAAAAAATACGATATTTTAGTCATCTTTCTTCTTTCCATAAAATGTGCTTGTTCCTATGCCGGCCATTTTGGATGCAGTGTAAGAAGTTGTTCCTAGCATCCCCGCCTATAACATATGACATAACATATCACTAGAACGCTCAGGATGTTCTCTGTATAGTGCAGCAGGAATTACTAGAGGAGCTCAAAAAAGTGAAAGGACATGCTTGAAAACAAAAAGTCCGCTACAGGGGACACGTCAATGGGCGGGGTCTCAGGAGGATCTGTAATATACTTTTTTTTTTTCTTTTTTTTTTTTTAAATGAAATAAATATGCTGTTAATTACATCCAAAATGAATTAAAAAAAAAACACTTTCGAATAACACAACGAGGCCGCTCTCGTACTGTATAACGACGGCGGATGGGTGGGGTTTTTTTTATTTATTTATTTATTTTTTTGCTGGTAACCCGATCCAGTAATCCGATTATTCGGCGAAACCGGTCGATCACTCTAGTATTTAGGCCATGTTGTACCAGGATACAAATAGGAAAAAACTATTAAACAAACATTATATTTTCTATTGCTGATAAAGTGTAAATCATGGTATATTTTCCTTTCTTTTTTTTTCTTTTTTTTTTTTTTTCAACCTATAAAACACGCACATTTTTGCTTTTCAGCGTATTGGTTAGCTGTAGTCAGCATTCCACAGCATTTAACATCAGCACACATCAGTGATAAACTGCCTCTGACTCCAAGTCTCTCGTGCTGTAGAAACACTACAGTCATAAACGTGATGCTGTTTTTTATTTTTTTATTTTTTTTTTTATTTTATTGCTTGCAGGAAGCGATTTTTACGGGCGAACACGGTTCAGTTGTAAGGTTTATGAGCCTGGTTAAGCGGTCTTGGATGGCTGTGGCATCACGGAGGTTAAAAGTCGCAATCTTTTACTGCTAGTTGTGAAGAAATGATTGCTCTGTATTGTAGATAACATTTTTAAAGGTTTAAAGTTAACCGGGTGTATTTTTTTTTTTCGTCCATAAAAATTGCATCAGCTGTAAAAATGTTTCGGTTATTGGACTTTTGATGGGCGGATGTGTCCCAGGTGGTAGAGCGGGTTGTGCACTAATCATAGGGTTGGCGGTTCGATTCCCGGCCCACTGGACTCCACATACCGAAGTGTCCTTGGGCAAGACGCTGAACCTCAAGTTGCCCCCGATGGCAAGTTAGCGCCTTGCATGGCAGCTCTGCTACCATTGGTGTGTGTGTGCGAATGAGACACAGTGTAAAGCGCTTTGTAGAACCATTCCTCATTAACTGCTACATTCTCTCTCTCTCTTTTTTTTTTTTTTTTTTTCTTTTCCCCCCTTCAGTTTGTGTGTATAGCGCAGCAGGACTACTGCTGCATCCTGAACCAGGTGGAGAAGAACATGCAGAAGGTGGAGGAGGAAGGGGAAATCGTCATGGTTAAAGAACATCGCGAGCTGGATCGCACCGGCACCAGAAAAGGACACATTGTCATCAAGGTGAGAAAATTTGTCGTCGTTTCACTTAAAAAATTATTTAAAAAATCCCGTCAGTTATTCTTAAACCCTGGACAAGATCACTTTGACTGCATGATGTCCGGACGCTGGCGGACATTTTCCATGCCTCCTCCGAGATAAACCTTACTAATTAAATTAACGCAGGACGAGCTAGCTTACACAACGTCGTTTTTCTTATTAAAAAACGATCGACACGTTTATGATCGATTATTTATCATACGTGTTTAGATGATACCATAATAATGTGAATAATATTTATTCGTTTATTCTTTAAAGATTAATAGTGTCATGATATAAGTAGCAATACCGTACACTTCGCTTTCACCACATGTGCTGTACAGTGCTGCTTGAAAGTTTGTGAACCCTTTAGAATTGTCTAAATTTCTGCCATCAATATGACCTAAAACATCATCAGATTTTCACACGGGTCCTAAAAGGAGATGAAGAGAACCCAGTTAAACAAACCAGACAAAAATATCATACTTGGTCATTTATTTATTGAGGAAAGTGAGTGGCAAAAGTATGTGAACCTCTCGGATTAAGTGAAATTAGAGTCGGGTTTTCAATCGGTTTGATGACGATCAGGTGTGAGGGAGTGAGCGCCCTGTTTTATTTAAAGAACAAGTTACAGAACCGTCTCTAAAGAGTTTGGACTCCACCGATCCACAGCTGCACAAGCAGCATTGTTCACATACTTGCTTGCGCATCTTACGGAGGATGAAATGCGACGCTGACTTGATGGCACGGCAGAGCCTAAACGTCTCGGTCCACCTGGTTTCCAAGTCGAAGGGTCATGTAATGTTCGTCTGTTTCATACGCAGTGATGTTAAACACGCTAACGAGCTCCGTTTCTCTTTAAAACGTTCTTCAATCTTTAGAAAAAAAAAAAAAAAAGATTCAAACCCTAACTCTAATAGGAAAACGATCTGGAACAGTAGATTAGCGTGCGATTTGTGACAATAGTTTGTGTTGACGCAGGGCCACTATGCTGGATGTATAAAAGTGGCACGCCAAATGACAGCAGGATCTACACGGCGGCCATCTTGCGTACGTATAGTGAACAGCAAATTCAAATGACCCTTTGTATTCAGCTGTAACTGAGGTAATAGCCCCTTTAATCATCATGCAGAATCCCACTTTTCTGCTTTCTCAGTTTGCGAAGTGTTTCAAATGGATTTGTGGGATAGGCGATGAAATAGTAGAACGTTTTTGGCAACACAAGAGGCGGCGTCTGCCTGCGAAATCGCAGAGCTGTCTGTTCAGATTGGACTAAAATGATCCAAGTATTTAAAAAATAAAAAAACTATGTAATTTGGTCTATAATTTCCTCAAGGAAAACGAAGTAAACAAAAATATAATGGAATTATCTCAGAAGCCCATGTAAATTTAACCCTGTCTGATTAGAGCATTAGACATGCTGTAAACTTTGCTTGAAATGACATTGGGAGTGTTATTCATTCGCCTTAACGAGGAGGATTTGTTCTGTTAAGCTGAGGGACTCGGGGCTCAATCGGCCGATTGACTTGACGGCGCGGACGTATATCGAACGCACGCCCTAATCGATTCCAGAGCATCGGAATCTGCTGAACGGAGCACAAAGTGTCTGCAGAGTTACGTCGCTGTGCAAACCAAACGAGCGAAGACACTTTGCTTATCGCAGGAACGAGGAAAGGACGTCGAAACTAACATGTTTTCACGAACAAACGCCAGATCTGATAGTTCTTCCATACCGCAGGGCACGACAGAGCGTCTGACCATGCACCTGGTGGAGGAGCACTCAGTGGTGGACCCCACCTATATTGAGGACTTCCTGCTCACCTATCGCACCTTCCTGTCCAGCCCCATGGTGGTGGGCAGGAAACTGCTGGAGTGGTTCCATGACTCCAGCCTCAGGGACAAGGTAGTGTAAATATCAACACATCACAGGTCACATGCACAAACACACATCATGTGTGTACAGGCTTCTCGAAATTTTACATGTGAAACTTTCCATAATACTAGTGTGTGTTTTATTGAGATATCGGCTGTATACCAAGTTATTTTATAATGTACGTACGTAGTTATAGCGTACACACTTTTAAAATGCATTTTATTTTATAATCGACGGAAGACATTTTGCACACATATACTGTCAACAAAATTATTGGCACCCTTGTACATACTGTATACATGTATGTGTAGGTGTTTTTTTGTTTTTTTTTTTTTAAATGTGTTAAGCACTACCATCACTACTGCTTTAATGGAATAAGAACACAATGAAAAAAAATTGTATTTGTAATTATAAGGGTTTTTTTGGGGGGTTTTTTTTGGACAGAATGAATAAAATTTTTGAATGATGATGATAATATTAATAGTGGGCTTTTGAATGAAACGTTATATTCTAACGTTCGCATAAATGCTTGTGTACCCAGGTTACACGGGTAGTCTTGCTGTGGGTGAACAATCACTTTAATGACTTTGAAGGTGACCCTGAAATGACGCACTTTCTCGAAGAGTTTGAGAACAATCTAGAGAGGGAGGTCAGTGGTTTTTTTTTTTTTTTCTTTTCTTTTTTAACAAATTTTTTGTTTTGTATTTTGAACAATGCTGGCCCTAACCCACTATAATCTCTCTGCTCTTGTGTGTTGCAACAGAAAATGTTTGGGCACTTAAGACTGTTAAACATAGCTTGTGCTGCCAAAGCCAAGCTGCGGGTGGTGACTCTGACTAAGCCGTCACGCGAGGCTCCTCTGGCCTTCAGCCTGCTCGGTGGCTCAGAGAAAGGCTTCCGCATCTTCATTGAGAATGTGGAGCCGGGCAGCAAAGCTGCAGAGGCGGGCCTCAAACGTGGAGATCAGGTACTTCTCGTAATATCTTGTATCGGCATGGTCGGGTGTCGCTATAGAGGACTGAGTTGAAGCCGGGTCAGTGCAAGACAAGTACAGATCTGTTGAAGTATCACTCAGAATGAATCGCTCCCTCCCCCCCCCCCCCAATAAAAACATGAGCCAATCAGCAGTGGTGGATTAGTATGGGTTCAAGCCCAAGGCCCCGGTCTGTCGCTGTACTGTAATATATATGTGACAAATAAAGGCTTTCTTCTTTTTATCTTAATCTGGAATGATTGACAGTTGCACAGCTCTTCTGAATTCTCGATATTAACTGACTATAGTAGTACACTTTGGCCTTCCTATGCTTCTCTGCTCCTGGTGAGACCTAGCAGACCTGGTGTACAGTACACGCATTACAATTTCTACTATGCATTATGTATTATACATACATTATACATGTACTGTCTCTAATATGAGCCATGAAAGAAGTGCTTCGGTCCTCATACATATGCAGTTTGACAGCACTAGTCCACATTCACAGTCTCGGCCAGTCCTCAGTGTCCTAGGTCTAATTTAATTAATTAATTAATTTTTGTAATCTGCTGACTTTTTTGGAAGACATGACAGTCCATGAATACGTCATTTTCTCTGTGTTGTGTCTTAGATCCTGGAGGTGAATGGGCAGAACTTTGAGAATGTACAGCTGTCCAAAGCAAATGAGATCCTGCGCAACAATACACATCTGTCGATTACTGTGAAAACAAATCTCTTGGGTAAGTTACACACCAAAGAATAAGGTAATCTTTTGAGAAAGGAATGTCAAGATTGGAAAAAAGGTCAAAGGTTAAAACGGTTAAGACCACTGTCAGACTTTATTGCTGATGGATCTCCGACTGAGGACCAATCTAAGACGTGCTACTTCTAATTCAAGATCCTGTCATCGCCACACTACAGTGTTGGTGGTCATTTGGTTCATCTTTTGCTGGGATGTGACCAGGCCAAACTCAAGATTGAAGATTGATATATAATCCATAATCAGCTAACTTCCTTGCTTCATTAGGTTGTAATTGGTGTAAAAACTGATCCAAGATCAGCACTTTGAGTAAGTGTAACGGGCAAATATAATTAAGACACCGTCTTCTCTCAGTGTTTAAGGAGCTTCTGGCTCAACCTGAGCACGACCAAGAACCTGACCACGATGAAGAGCTGGACAGGAAGAACGGGGCGCCCCACATTCCCAAGATCGGGGACATTAAGAAGGCGAGCCGTTACTCCATTCCAGACCTGGCTGTGGATGTGGAGCAGGTGATGGGTCTGGAGAAAGCAAGCAAGAAAGCCAAGGCCAACACAGTGGGTGGGAGGAACAAGCTCAAGAAGATCTTCGACAAGACTCTCACCAGCATTCTACCGCCAAAGCCGTACAAGTCAGTGTGGATCTATCTTTCTATCTATCTATCTGATCTATCTATCTGATCTATCTCTCTATCTATCTACCTATACCTGATCTATCTCTCTATCTCTATCTCTTGATCTATCTACCTGATCTATCTATCTATCTATCTATCAATCTGCCTATACCTGATCTATCTCTCTATCTATCTCTATCTCTCGATCTATCTACCTGATCTATCTATCTGATCTATCTATCTATCTATCTATCTACCTGATGTATTTATCTATCTATCTATCTACCTGATCTATCTATCTGATCTCTCTATCTATCTATCTGATCTATATATCTGATCTATCTGATCTATCTATCTATCAATCTAATATACAGCATGACCTAGCCACATGTCTAACCCCTGTGGTGTGTCCTGCAGTGATGTTGGTGTAGGCCAGTCCCAGGATGACAGCATTGTGGGAATGAAGCAGTCGAAACAGATCCCTCCTGCTCTTCCGGTCAGCGGAAACTTATCGTCCAGTAACCCCGACCTGCTGCAGTCTCACCATCGCATACTCGACTTCAACAACCAGCCAGGTAATCGCTGGAAATTCACTGATCTCTGAGATGTTAAACAGTACAATATCTCTTCAAATGCGAATTTCAGGAGTTCATATTATACAAAAACTGTCCTCTTTTCAGAACCCGTCCCTAACAGTGAGTACATCGTTTCAGGTTTTCCAGTGCCTCTCGATGATCACTTCAGTAATCGTTCTCTTCTCTTTCCATGATTTAGTTATTTTTCCTATTTCAGGGTGTTTGATTTGCTTTCCAAGGGCTTGATTTTGTGATTGATGATTCCCAATCATGTCTTTCTGGCAAGTGTGGTGGTGTCGAAATAGAAGTGCTTCTTAATTAAAGGGATGCCAAAGAATGCTTGCGGTATTAATCGTCGCTCGCGGTCACGTCACGGCCGCGTAATGCTACCCGCTCCCTTTTACAACCGGTCTCTGTTTGCTTTCATAAACTCTAAGTGTTGCTTCAATCTTAACACTGCCCTTGCTAGTGCTGTTCCCTTTACGTAAAGCCTGAACCAATGATTCGGTTCTTTGCGCTTCCCGTTAATCTGGTTCAATCGACCGTGCCTCGTATGATTCGCCCTTTATCCTCAATTGATTCTCGGGACTTAAAACCTTTGCTTGCTCACGGCAGTGTTGGGATAAAATCAACTCTAGATTCCTGAGTGAAATCACAGATTCTTTATTATTATTATTATTATTATTATTATTATTTCATTTTTGTGTGGTTGTAATGAAAGGGGAAGGGAATGATGATTGTGGGACGCGGAACGTCTGTCCCGCCATTTAATTTGTTCGCGAAATCGAATTCTTTTGCCGTACAGACATGTCGGACCAGGTGCTGCGCGTCTTCAAAGCTGATCAGCAGAGTCGTTACATCATGATCGGCAAGGACACTACAGCCAAGGAGGTCGTGGCTCAGGCCATCCGGGAGTTTGCTCTGACCGCCGCCCCTGAAGCTTATTCGCTGTGTGAGGTGTCCGTCACACCCGAGGGTGTAATCAAGCAGCGCCGGCTTCCTGAGCAGCTCTCCAAACTGGCGGACAGAATCCAGCTCAGCGGCAGGTATGACCTCGGGTCAAACGCGGTCGCGCGCACAATGTAGAACTGTGCAGCATTAAACATATAACGTGAAACAAATACGTTTCATTTCGAACAATTTGATACCAATGCGCTGCTGAAATTCTCCATTCTGATGTGTCAGAAGGTGTTGATTTAATTTCCTAACAGCAGTCCTGATGGTCGTGAATCCTATCACAGGTTTATATTACACAGTGTATATATGCCGTGCTAATTAACATGTTATCGGTTCTATAGTAATGTCTAATTTACAGGGATTAATGGAATAAAAAAAAAAAACAACGTTTTCTCAGTCACATGACAAGCATTTATTTGGCTCATTAACTTCAAGAGAGAAAAAAGAAACGCTGACGAGAGGCTAGCTGACTCGCTTTGTGGGAGATCCACATTAAATGTAGTTATAAACGGATAAAATGTACAGTGTGTTGTTCTGTATGTTAGCGTTGGTGGTATAAGAGGAATAATACACTTTGGGAGGAGCTGTTCTAGGGAAATGATGAATGTACTCAAGGTTTTACTGTAAATCCGTTGTCGTTAGGCGTTATCCGTTGTCATTATGCAAGAAAGTTGTAGACGATGGTGTGGGAAGAAATGCACTGGACTGGCAATCATACACGTCTACCGTACTGTCTACCTTCGAAATTTAAAGGTACTACCTGAAGAGCAACATGGAGACGGAGACGTTGTGCTCAGACGAGGACGCCCAGGAGCTTTTGAGGGAGAGCCAGATCAGCCTGCTGCAGCTAAGCACGGTGGAAGTGGCCACGCAGCTCTCCATGCGTGCCTTCGAGCTCTTCTGCGCCATCGAGCCCACCGAGTACATCGATGACCTCTTCAAGTTGCGGTCGCGCTCGTCCGGACTTTCCAGCCTCAAACTCTTCGAGGAGTCCATAAACCGAGAGACCTTCTGGGTGGCCACTGAGGTGCTGAGGGAACCCAACCAGCTGAAGCGCATGAAGATCATCAAGCATTTCATCAAGATCGCCCTGCACTGCCGCGAGTGCAAGAACTTCAACTCCATGTTCGCGATCATCAGGTGAGGAAAGAAGGACGAAAGCTTGCTCACATACCTAAATCAGCAGGTGTTGTGGAATTGCTACGTTTACAGTACTGAGGTCAGTTTGGGGTGGAGCGCTGAGATTTCACTATAATTCCACCGTTGATGTTTTTCCAGTGGTCTAAACCTGGCGCCCGTGTCCAGAATGCGAGGGACTTGGGAGAAACTTCCCAGCAAGTACGAGAAACTCTTCAGTGACCTGCAGGACCTGTTCGACCCGTCCAGGAACATGGCCAAGTACCGAAACGTTCTCAACAGCCAGAATCTGCAGCCGCCAATCATCCCTCTTTTCCCCGTCATCAAAAAAGACCTCACCTTCCTCCATGAAGGTAAGTCAGGAGAGGTTTACGAGCAGATTCTTGTCATTCTCTCGCTCTCTCACAAGGTCCTTCCAAGTAAACTAGAATCGATCCCAGTATTGCAGTAATTGATGTAACCGGTATCGCTTGAGCTTGAAAACCCTCTCACCTCTCTTTAAGGCAACGATTCAAAGGTGGACGGCTTGGTGAACTTTGAGAAGCTGCGTATGATCGCTAAAGAGATCAGACACGTGGGTCGGATGGCAGCCGTGAACATGGACCCGGCGCTGATGTTCCGCACCAGGTGAGTGTGTACAGGTTTTCACCCCTGCGTCATGGTGATGTCCTCCGGTCCTGTCTTCATTTTAGGCTGCACTTCACTGAAGAGCTTCTAGTGCACTCTGAGCACTGTATGTATGCTGGATGTAGAGCGTCACGCATTCACACACAGGCTTTCCACTAGAGGTTTCTGATTGGCTGCTGATGTTTCTGTATGTATATATATATATATATATATATGTGTGTGTGTGTGTGTGTGTGTATCGTATCATGCTGGAATAAACGTGTCTCTGTGGGCCTCTGGTGCCGCTCACCTTGGTACTCTTTGTCTCTTTCTTGTCATCTAAGCATATCTCCCTCTCTTTCTTTTTTTTTCTTCTTCCCTCTCCCTCTTGGTCTATCTGTTTCTCTCTTCTCCTCTGCCTGCTCACATCACTATTCATGGCTGTCCCTTACAGGAAGAAGAAGTGGAGGAGTTTGGGGTAAGTCTGGTGACCTCTTGGTGACCCTTGGCCCCATGCCTCCTTGCTCTCATGCACTCCTCCCTTCTCACCTTTAATTTCAGCTGCTTCCTCGCCGTTTACTTTTACTCATATATATATATATTTATTTTTCGTACTTTTATTTGAATCTGCCTCCCGCTCTGACGAGGTCGTCCTAGAGCGTGATGCGGTCACTTTTGCTAGTCCGGGTCATTGACAGAAAACTCACACATACGTTAAACATGAACTAATTCTGCACGGACACGACTCCACCATTCTGCATGGTTATCGCAGCTTATTTTTTACCATTTGTTACAGAATAATGATGTGACCATTCATGATCCACCTCAGCAAAAGTGATGTTCTAACACGTTTAACCTCCAGCTGCATTACTCACCAGAGCCGCATGTGTTGCCAGGTTTTCCTTTCAGTGCTGTGCGAGTTTGTTGGTTTGTTTTCAGTTCACAATTTTGTGTGAATTTAGATGAAGTGTTTATTGAAGGTGAACCCCGCAGTAATTTAGATCTCCTGTATGACCGAGTACGAGCTTTAACGTATATCGTAGTGTAAATTGTATAACTTTTCTGACGTAGGTGACTGAAATGTACACATTAGTTCTGGGTATCTCTTTTTTTCTGATATGTTTTTGATGCATGATCAATGAGGTTCAATAGGATAGGATTTAGGGCGGTTTTGTTTATTATGTGGTTAAATTGTACTCAATCTTTTGTAGTTTGATTAGAATGGGTGGGGCATACAGCTTTCTATGGAACTGATGGAAGGCCCGGTAGCCACGCCTCCTTCGGTCATACTGACGAGACCAAATGTCCATGCCTCCTTTAATAAGACTGACAGGCAAAGAGGACAAGTTTGTTTTATTAGGACTGATGGGTACTGAGGCTACTCCTACTTCATTGGGACAGACAAGCCAAGTGGAAACGCCACTACAGAGGCCACGCCTCATTCAGTAAATCTGGAAAACAGAAGCCACGCCTCGTTCAGTAAATCTGATTGAGCTAAACTTCTTCCACTAACTCTGATAAACAGGGGCGACACCTCTTTCAGTAAATCTGATGAACAGAAGCCACACCTCTTTCACTAATCTGATGAACAGAAGCCATACCTCTTTCACTAATCTGATGAACAGAAGCCACACCTCTTTCACTAATCTGATCAACAGAAGCTACACCTATTTCACTAAATCTGATCAACAGAAGCCACACCTATTTCACTAAATCTGATCAACAGAAGCCACACCTATTTCACTAAATCTGATAGTCAGAGACCACACCTCTTTCACTAAATCTGATGAACAGAAGCCACACCTATTTCACTAAATCTGATGGATGCCACACCTCCTTCACTAAATCTGATACAGATGCCACAACGCTTTCACTAAATCTGATAAACAGAGGCCACAATGCTTTCACTAAATCTGATAAACAGAGGCCACACCTCTTTCACTAAATCTGATAGACAGATGCCACAATGCTTTCACTAAATCTGATAAACAGAGGCCACACCTCTTTCACTAAATCTGATAGACAGATGCCACAATGCTTTCACTAAATCTGATAAACAGAGGCCACACGTCTTTCACTAAATCTGATAGACAGATGCCACAATGCTTTCACTAAATCTGATAAACAGAGGCCACACCTCTTTCACTAAATCTGATAGACAGATGCCACAATGCTTTCACTAAATCTGATAAACAGAGGCCACACCTCTTTCACTAAATCTGATAGACAGATGCCACAATGCTTTCACTAAATCTGATAAACAGAGGCCACACGTCTTTCACTAAATCTGATAAACAGATGCCACAATGCTTTCACTAAATCTGATAAACAGAGGCCACACCTCTTTCACTAAATCTTATAGACAAAGGCCACGCCTCTTTCACTGGGACTGAAGGCACAAGAACCCTTGTGAGACCCTGTGTCAGAACTGATGCCCTACTCCAATGCATTGTGGGATTGCCTGGGCATCTATTCACCGTGTACTATGTAGTGAATAAGGTGTCGTTTTAGATATAGCAAGAGTGTTAAATTAATTTGATAACTTTTTCAGTTTCTTTTTCATTAATGCAGTAGTAGTAACGAGAACAGATTTATTGATTTTTGTTTTTATCGAATTCCAAAAAAAAAAAAAATTTTTTGAAAAAGACAGTTCTTTATAATGATTCATCTAAGTGTGGATTAGGTAAACCTCAGTATACATCCAGATACATCTGGAAACTTCTCAGTTAGCATCTGTTCCCCTAACCTCACTCCCATTCAGTTTTAAAAAAAAAAATAAAATAAACCTTGCTCTTCTCTTCCCTTTCACCTGATTGGCTGAGATGCAAAATGCATGGAATGTTCCAAGAATGCAAGGAATGTAACTTTCTGCATGTCTCTGTCTGAGAGCACTGTAGACTAATACCTCACCCCCCCACCCCCCAGCCGTACTCACTCATGTGTGTGTGTGTGTGTATGTGTATGTTTGTTTGTGTAGTTCCCTGAGCCAGGGCAGTGCCAATGCTGCTGTCCTGGACGTGACTCAGACGGGTGGGCATAAGAAGCGTGTAAGGCGGAGTTCCTTCCTCAATGCCAAGAAGCTGTACGAGGACGCACAAATGGCACGCAAGGTCAAGCAGTACCTGTCTAACCTCACACTGGAGACCAACGAGGAGAGCCTGCAGACGCTGTCTATACAGTGTGAACCCTCCATAAGTACACGTGAGCCTCTGTTTTTATATTAAAACCATGACGACCTGACCACCGCCGCTCTTCGTAACCTCATGTCCCTCTCACAGTGCCTAAGAGCTCAGGGGACAGGAAGAGGCCGGACACCTCGCCCGTGGTAGCGCGAGCTGCCCTGCACCCACGCCAGCAGCTCCAGAAATCCAACCAGGCCCTGCAGGTGCCCACTGTCGCCCTCTACCCATCCCGCAAGAAGGTGCCGGTCAAAGACCTGCCACCGTTTGGTAAGCCTTGCACATGTTTAGTGTTTATTTAGATCCATTTATTTAGATCCGGACTGTCCTGCCGTAGACAAAACAAACATTAACGGTAGCCCTGTACTATACTTATAAACTAAGGAAGCTCCTCGGGCACAAGGGTGGTCCTAAAATTCACTAAATATGCTTCCTACATAGGGTACAACCTAATGGTGTTTCCCAATAGAACACCGTTTGAGATCAAGCCATATAGGAAGTACCTACAGAAAATTGCTAACTGCTTACATATAATTTCATTTATCTGAAATCTCATATATTTACTGACATACGGTTGAAAAAATATATATATTTATTTATTATACTAATTGGAAGCATGCAAAGGTATGAATAATAAATGGCCCAGAATTGAGCCTTGAGGTACTCCGCAATACATCTACAGTAATTAAACGACACAAATAAATAGGACAGTATAAATAAATAAAAAAACACACAATAACACTATGATAGCTTCCAGCTATACTGTAAGTCAGGAGTTTTAGACTTAGGAAGTGAATAAAAGGAGAATATGGGATGCTTAAAATTCGAGTTATATGTGAACAGTGGAATTTGTTTGATAACGCGTTTTATTTTTGTTTTGTTTTTTGTCCGTGGAGGCTTTTGATTTTCAAGGAAATTCGTAATATGAAATATATTACACGAACAGGATCATATTATGTCTCCTCTGGTAAATAATAAAAGGTGTGTACTGTACATGGAGGGGAAAATATGTTCATATTAAGGGACCAATTAAGTTCTAAATTGCTGCGTTTTCTATTAGTTCTTGACATGTATACGCATACTTATAAACTCTACGGTGGTGTTACGTGAGCTTGTGCCTGTTGTTGATCAGACACTTTGTCCATAGGCATGAATTCTCCACAGTCCCTGAAGAAGATTCTGTCTCTGTCTGAGGAGGCGACTGAGAGACACAGGAAGCAGACGGAAGATGCTGTGTCTAGCACTTCGTCTCCTCCTACGTCTCCTCGTAGCTCCCCAAAGAAAGGTAAGGATAGCCTATCCATTCACTCACACACACACACACACACACACTCGCAGAAATCCTTGAGGATTATATTAATGAGTCAGTATCGGGTGTTTGCAAATATTTGAATGAACTCTATGGCAGATCAGTTCTGATTTAAATACGGCACTCTTTAGTAATAAGTCTGCAACATATTGAAATAAAATGGTTTTAGTGTACTCAAACCTTTGGACCTTTTGGGTGTAGTGTGTGTACTGTAGTGTGTGTGTGTAATCTGTGGCATTGTCGCCCCTTGGTGGTGGCTCAGAGATATATGCATACACACAGACGTGTGCTACTGCTGTACTGGGACAGTCTTCACACATGTAGCGCCCCCTGGTGTTCACACTGCACCACAAATCAGATGTATTACTTACTGGAACATTCTGCCATCATGTGTCAAGACATCCAAAGACAAGGTGCTAGAATATTCTGTATTCCTTAAAGCAGTGGTTTTCAACACGGGGGCGGAGAGATCAGAAAGGGAGTGCAAATTGCTTAAGAAAAAAAGACATGGCAGCATTTGGGTTGTCGTGTATTTTATTGCTTTTCAAATAGAATGTGTATAAATGAAAAACCCCGCATTCCCTCTCCTTCTGTATTTTCTTTTTGCTGGGGAGAGGCGGAGCTTAGCCTGCCTTTTATCTAGCAGACCAGTGTTGCTGACTTTTCAGAACACTCTAACGACTTATTTTTTTTTATTTTTTTGCAAAAAACATTTTTTTTAAAAAAGCGCCTAGCGACAAATCTAGCAACTTTTTGGACAAACCTTATGACTTTCCAAAGGTCACCAGTACTGTCCTGCACGCGCGAGGTCTTGCTTTCCCGTTGCACTCGCACCTCTCTCTGCGTCTGCTCTGTTCAGTGAGGGGCCGAGCGCCGGAGATTTAACACCGTCACGGATAACGAGACGCGCCCTTCCTCCCGATTTACATCATTCGTATGCGAGTGTTTTTAGAACGCAAGACGAATGGAATGCAACATGTTTTACATGTAAAATAGTCCACGTTACTACAACCTAGTTCTCTGTTCAAAGTAGTTCTAGTGTTCAGAAACATTTTATATCATTCCTCTTCCATACCTGTCCGTTATATAGTTTTATTAAAGTCATAAAAGTTATTTAAAAAATCATAAAAGTTATAAAAAGCAATAAAAAAAAGCAAAAATTATCTCTCTCTCTATCTATCCACCTATCTATCCACTCATTCAACACTACAATTATTGGCACCCTTTCTATCTATCTATCTATCTACCTACTCATTAAACTCTACAATTATTGGCACCCTTTCTATCTATCTATATATCTATCTATCCATCCATCTATCTATCTATCTATCCACTCATGAAACACTACAATTATTGGCACCCTTTCTTTCTATCTATCTATCTATCTATCTATCAAAACAGATTATAGATTAGGTTATGTATAGATAAATTTTATATAGAATAGATACTCGTTATACCTGGTCTCCTCCAATATTGGAGGGGTGTCACATGATAGGGGAGACTTGGGGGGGGCTTTAGTAGTTAGTAGTAGAGAACGTCTGGAATAAAGGGATCCTTACTGACCGGGCCATCAACTAAACTATGCTATTATCGCTTTATTAATTGTTTTCTGTCATGATTTGTCTGGGACTTTAGTTTCCACTGCGGAGAGGCTTAACTAATATAACGTTTGTATGAATTGAATATGGAATGCAAACTTGTTATGCTAATCTTAACATTGTGTTCAAAGCCATTCGTTTTTTCTCCCTTACGCCAAATGCACTCCAATCGCCAAGACTTGGTGTGTTTGGGGTCTTAAGTTTGCTAACACTGTATATCTCTTTGCCTCGGAAAGATAATACGTATAAACACGCTCTCCACTTTCTTTCCCAGCACATATTTTGGTGTCACATCGCGCCTGTATCAGCCTTGCCGTAGGAGGTGGGGCTTAAAGTTGAAGGAGGAGTTTTCTCTTAAAGCTGATCCGGTTAAGCTAACGTAGCCGCGTCGTGATTTGTGAAGTATGTAAACGATCGTTATTAATTTAAGTTATTCGAGGCGAGAATGATTTAGACACACGTACAGTAAACGGTGATTGTTACCTTCACTTTCACCTTTCGTGTGAGCGTATTACGCAGAAACACAAAGAGAACCGTTTGTACCCCGTGACATTGTGGTGGTTTTTTTTGGGTGGCGGATGTATGAGCTCCTGCTGCGTTCAGAGATCAGAACGAGACTGTGCCATTAAGGAAACTCGATGCTTTATTGATTAGTCTGCTTCCGACCACAATCCGCTTTGTCACCGAGGGACTCGGCTGCTCTTTCTGAATCACAGTCTGGTGAAGGTGCTGCGTCGTTTGTTTTTTCACTTTGATTGTAAATCTGATTGGGGGGTGGGATAATCATAGATAGAAAATCTCTCTGTTTCAGGAAATAAATGCGAGACGATGTTAAAACCGCATCACTGTTTTGCTCTGTACGGATATCCAGCCAAAATATTTGTCTACAGAAGAATAAGTGTGTGTATATACAGTATTTGCTACTGTTTTTTTTTTTTCCCTTTTCCCCCCACATTGTACAGCTGAAAATGTTTTCCCACCCTACTGTTTCATCAAGATTTGTGATGCTAATCAATAGTTAAATGCAGCATAACAAAAGTGCAAATGTTTAGTCGATATAGCATTTCAAAGGTTTCTTATTTGTTGCGCAGGTTTAGGAAGAGCGAGTGATAACCTGTCAGACTCAGGCCACAGTGAGATCTCTTCTCGCTCCAGCCTGGTCAGTACGTCCTCTCTGGACATGGGCCAGGACGAGCGGCGTCTCCGATATGCGCACGCGATCAGCGACGGTCACACCGGTGGGCACGGAGGTCACCGGCTCGAGCGTAGGGCTACAGCTGACCCGGACCAGTACAGTCTTGGGTGAGCAGAACTCGAAATTTTTCTCTCTTGTTCTATTCGAGGCCTGCAAACTTTGTCACTTAACCGTACGTTGTTATTAATAACGTAATTAACCTGTCCATCAGCTCGTACTCGTCGGTGCAAGACTGGCGCGGCATGTACGCTAGCACGGCCATGCCTTCGTCGCCGAGCTCGGAGGAGTTAAGTCAGGAGCAGGGCGACCGCGTCTCCTTGGACGCTGCAGACTCGGGACGGGGCAGCTGGACGTCCTGCTCTAGCGGCTCGCACGACAGCATCCAGGCCATGCAGCAAGGCCGGAGCTGGGAGGCGCTGGCCGAGGGGGCGGGGCTGTGGGCCGGACGAGGCAGCTGGGCGTCGACCTCGTCGTGCTCGTCCTCGTCGGCAGCGTGCTGGGGAGACGAGTCCGAAGGAGACACGGGAACTATCAAGCGGAGAGGAGGTAAAGACGTCGGCACCGACCCTGACACCTGCAGCATCACTTCTACAGGATCGGAGGAGTCTAAACAGCAGAGCCGCCGGCCGTCTCCCATCACCGCCGGCACGACCAAGAGCAGCCTGCGTAAGACACCCGCTCGCTTCATGTCATCGATTCCTCAGTCCCACTGCTCTTATGATTGTGCAGTTTATCCGCCGAACATGTTTCACGTCGCGTAAACAACACGTCTCAGTCATACACTCGCTCGTAATCGTGTGTAGTTGTTTATTATCTCAAACAAACTTTCGGACACCGTATGACACGCTGTTAGCTATAAACACCGACAAATAAACGTCACATAACTAAAAACAATCATAGTGTCAATCCACTAGCGGCAGATTTGGCCTGGGGGCTGAGTTGTATGCTAGAACTTTTAATGATATGGTATTACCATGGACCAGTGGTATGAATGAGCCAAACACTGGTTCAAGCCCATGGCACATATGACCTAAAAATCCTCAAATCCACATTCCGTTTTATTTCCACGGGATCAGTCACTCAGTGCTTGGCTTCTCTTTTCCCCGCAGCACGCAAAGACGGCCGATACCGTGATCCCCCTCCCACTCCTCCAGGCTACACGGCTCTATCCATCTCGGAGGTGACGGAGGGGACGACGCACACGACCAGGAGGCCTCCGGACTACACCACGGCGCTGCAGCGCTCCCGCCTCGTTACGCACTCGCCTAAACCGGGGACCGAGCGTGAGGGAGAGGAAGACGAGGAGGAGGTAGAGGAGGAGGGTGAGTGCTTATCTCCCAAACTCAGAGATCAGAGGAGGAGAGGTCCACACACAGCAGTGCCCCCCAAGCCATGAGTCACACACACCACTCTGGCAGGCAGGTAAAACCAGACAAACTTCAGCTTACACACATACACACACGAGTTCATTCACTCACTCACTCACTCACTTACTCATATTTAACCAAAAACCTGCACCGCATGCAAGAAAGCACACCCTATTTGCCCTGCCTACCAGCCACCAGCCACCAATCACCAACCAGCATGTCACGTAGTGCATGTCAGGCCATGGAGAAGACCTGTCTATGCCGTGGTGGCAACATCCCTCCCATCACTTACTCCTTTATGTGTGTGCGTGTGTGTGTGTGTGTGTGTTTAATTGGATTTAACTGAAGAAATGAAATCTGCACAGTTTTCTTCTTTACACCAAAGTGTAGCAGATGAGCCAAGATCTTATTCTTTAGGTTTGTGCTTCAGCTGTCGAAATAATCATACACTCACCGAAAGGTTATTTCTTTCATTCTTTTCTTTTTTAACCGTACAAGTCACAAAACGTCTCATCTGATGACTACATTTAGGGTAAAGGTGAAATTGTGTATATTTTGTGTATATACTTGTGTGTTTATTTTTCTATACGTATATTTACTTTTTTGTGATTTATATTTAGCAGTATTATTAGTCATTAGCCGATATTCTGTAAGTTTTGGATATAAGAATAAAGTTGTTTATCACGGACACCATGTGTAGACTTGCAGACATTCGGTACGTTTACATGGACAATAATAATCCGATATTAACCCGATTAAGAGGATACTCTGATTAAGAAACTAGCATGTAAACGGAGATTATTGATGACCTTAATCCGATACAAGTCATACTCGGAGTAAACACAAATGGAATTAAGACGTGTGGAGTATTCCTGTTTTAGTCGCATTATCGACGTGCGTTACAGACATGTACACACCTTCATCACACTACTAACGTCGTGTGAGAGTTTTCACCGCATTTTGCGACCGGACACGATCACACACGGCAGCGCTCAACCGTTTGACGGCAAACAAGAGAGCACGGCTGCGTCCCAAACCGCGTACTTACCTGCTATATATTAGGAGAAATACATGCATCTCGGCTACTATATAGACGGTAAGTACGCGGTTTGGGACGCAGCCCACGGCTTCAAGCAGTCGTCTATTTGCACGTACAGCATGACTAATAATTCACCGCACTTGAAGCGTTCATAAAATTAAAAATAAAAACACTCAAAACTGTATACGGTCCCATAACGAAGACCAACTGTATGTCGATACGTGAAATTCTGGAGGGACGGCGTGACGTGGGGACGTAATGACGTGTAAGGTTAATTGACCTATGTATTACACGTAAAACAGGAACACGAAAGGAATATTCTAAAAGCGACTCATGTAAACATCTTAATCAGAATATTGTCTTATTCAGAATAAGGTCAATAATTAGATTACTGCTGTCCATGTAAACGTAGTCATTTGTGTAGTTTGTATTGGCTTGTTTGATATTCGTGTAGTAAAAATCAGTGCGTGTGTATGTGAGTGTGTGTATGAAGAATACATTCATGTAGTCCAAGCCACTACCAAAAAACTGTTTAAGCATCATTCGTCATAGAAACACTTTATCACAAACTAAATGAATGACCTCATGCTTTTTTTTTTTTTTTAATTGAGACTAGCCATTTGTGTCTCAAATGGTGGACCATGTACCAAGTATTTAAAAAAAAAAAAGGTAAATTTCAATCTCACATCAAATACCAACATTTTGCTCTAAATAGAAAAAACTAATTAGAAATATGACTCGCCACATTGACCGTATTAACCAAAAAAAAAAAAAAAAAAATGCTTGACCCTTCTTTACTTTTTCCATTTGTTCGTTAGCCGGTTTAATAAAATTGTGGGTGAATCTGACGGCTCCTCCTCTTCCACAACATAGAGCTGACCCCTAACACAAGCTGCATCTTACTGTAAATGCTGTACTGTTAGATGCGCTACATACTATACACTATGGGCAAAAGTATGTGGACACCTAATCGTTACACCCATATGTTCTTGTTAAACATCCCATTCCAAAGTTAGTCCCCTCTCTGCAGTTATAATAACCTCCACTCTTCTGGGAAGGCTTTCCACTAGATTTCGGAGCGTGGCTGTTGGGATTTCTGCCCATTCAGCCTCAAGAGCATTAGTGACCTCGGGCGAGGAGGCATGATATGTACTCTAGTAGTAGGGTTTTTAAAAATAGGTCAGTACTGTCTCAGATTGAACACTAACATTAAACACAAATGTCAAATTACTACATAGTACCCATGTTCTTGACCTTCTTCAGCCTTGTGAAATTCCCCCATTGGCCCTTCTCCATCATGGCCAACTAATAATCCTCATCTCTGAATAAGCTACATCACTCTCTCCTCTCCATTAATAGCTGGTGTGTGGTGGGCATTGTGGCGCAATATGGCTGCCGTCGCATCATCCAGGTGGATGCTACACACTAGTGGTGGTTGAGGAGTTCCCCCCCATACTATGTAAAGTGCTTTGAGTGTCTAGGTTGAAACTTATGGTTATGCCCCTTGTAGATAAAGAGTCCATGGTCTACAAATTGAAGTATTAATTGCATACAACTCACTAAATATCCCATTGTGAACACACTACTCGCACTAAAAGTATGACGTATGTCGTGTACACCATTTGAGACATAGCTTGAGCGCTAACTATAGTCTCTTAATGATTAACACCTGATATTAGCTTAACCATACGCTCCTCTTTGATGTGCACTATCGTCCCTATTACTCTCTGGGAACTATTTTCGTGATTTATAACTGACAAAACAGTTGTTGGTAGTGGAATCAGACTTTTGAACTCGGCTGTATTTACGTGCATGCTTGTCTGATTTGAGGGGCGGAGTCTAACCCGGCTTCTCTTCCTTCCTCCAGAGGATGAGCAGGTGTCCGCTGTGTGAACAGACGACACTTTCCTTATTGTTCGGCTCTCGCTGCAGTAACTGAAGGCCTGAGAGGCCCGTTAAAGGCAGACAGCCAGCCAGCCAGAGCAACCAATCATCACCTCGATGCCACTGCCTGTCTCTCTCCTGATTGGTGGATTCATCTCCCTTCTCTGCCTTAAAGCGTCATGAGGGGTTTTTATCACCCTGCATGCTAAAATACTGTGAAGAAAGGAAGAGAACGTTCGAAACGAATAAATTACCTGGCACTTTGGAAAAATCGAATTATTTCGCTTAAAGTAGTAAACAACAAGAAGAAGAAGAACTCGAACCTGAATTCAAAATGAACTCACAGCGGTGCGACATTCACACAAAAACAAGACTGCCGTTGCCAGTCACCGGTTTCACACATTTCCTCCCTTCCTCACACATCCTCACCAAATCGTTTTTCCTCGTCTGCACTTTCTAAGTATGTTTTCTAAGAACAAAATGCACATGATCTTCTCAGACTTCATCATCTCTTCTGGAGCACACACATTCTACATGGTGAAAATGAGAACATGTAGGGGAGAAAAACACTCAACCCTCAAAACAGAGACTCTTTCTATGGGAATCGGCGCTCATCTTGTACAATGTGCGTGTCACTGTTGCAGTATTAATCGAGCTGTCGAGGTTGGGCGATGTTGGAGAACTGGAGATACACACAGCAAGGAGGAAGTGAAGCACGCTGGCGTGACTCTGCGTTTCGGTGCGTCCTAAAACCTTTCACTACCTACGTAGCGCCCTGCTTCAATCCCTAGGGTGCTGTGTAAATGGAGAGATCTCAGACTCGTGGACTTCTGTAAACGTCGAGGGAAAAGGCAGGGCCAAACTGAGGGCTAAACTCATCAGGAACCATGAGACATGGTCGGTGGGTTCTGCTACATGATTTGAGTATAACCAAAACTAGGAAATCAGAGAGCTGCTTGGAGCTCAGAAGGTAATCAGTGGAAGGTGGTCTACAGGAGATTGAGATTGTTAACGTCTCAGTTTATAGGGTTTATATTCCTTCATTCCCCATCCCAACCACTGCTGTCACTTGTAGGGAATTGTAGAGTTGACACTAAACTCCTCTGAGTTCTTTACAGTTTTTTTTTTGAAGGATGTGAGGTGATGAAACCGCTACAGTAGCTAAGACCAGGATTCCAAAGGCAAGATTTTAATAAATCTTAGTTTTCATTCTCTGAGTTTTCATTCATGGCCAATAGACCCATTTTGTGGAAAATAATGGCTCGGAGTTGATACCAAGCTCCACTGGTTCTTGACTCCAGGAACACTCTAGTATTCTTTGCCAATTTTGAGTCTATGAATTTACCTGGACACTTCAGTAGCTTTGTGCAGGAACCCCAAAGACATACTGTATATTGTATTTATTTATTTTTGTTCCTGCCCCATTTCCTTTTTAGTGAGAAGGCAAGATGTACGTTACATGCCTTATGTAAAGAGCAAAGGAAATTTTTCAAACGTATGAGCTGAAGTGACTCCAGTCGCTGGCGGCAGTAATTCAGGGGTAAGTCTTAGCTTAGAGTTTTTGTTCTTGGCCCATTGCATGCACAAGGCAAGAGCTTTGTTTCAGTCCTGTGTAAATGAAGTGAGTAGACTTGACTGAGTTCCCCTGACTTACTTGAATCCCCGCCAGCTCCCTCCCATTTCTATAATTCTGTACAGTTTTGTTAGGATACAGGGTTGCTCGAGTCACCGCTTGCAGTAATCTAGAGGCGAAGTTTTTCTTTTCAATCGAGGGTTTTTGTTCCTGACCTATTCCACAGTCTCGGGGAGATAACGAGACTTTTGTTTCCGGTCCTGTGTAAACGGAGGGACCATTTGACTAAAGTCTTCACTGGCACCATGTGCCTCCAGCCGACTTCCTAAAATTCTTTGGAATTTTTCAAGAATGTGAGGTTAAAAGATTGCTCCAGTGGCATCTGGAGCTAGGCGCAGTTTAGAGTTTTAATTCTTGCCCCATTCCATCACCTTTGGAGGGAAAGCCAGACCTTTTGTTGACACCAAGCTCCACTTGTGCTTGACCTAGTCAGCTCACTCCTATTACAAGAAATATTTGGGTGGTTGTGAGGTTATAAGCTTGTTATTAGGCTACAGTAGTGCTGGAAATAGATGTTCTCCCCTGCACCATCCCACCCACCCACTTGGAAGGAAGTCAAGACCTTTGTTTCAACACTGGTGCTTGATCTATCCAGCTCATTCCCGTTCCAAGAATTCCAAAAGAAATTGGTGGTTTGTGAGGCCATAAGAGTGTTATAATCCACAGTAGTCCTGGCCTTTTTTCTTTTCACTATCCCACCCATTTGGAGGGAAGGCAAGATCTTTGTTTCACCACTGGCGCTTGACACCATCCAGCTCATTCCCATTTATTGAGGATGCAGGTGACACCTGGTTATTGTAAACTAAGGGCATGTTTTTCCCCCTGGAACCCACTTGAAGGAAAGCCTGACCATATTTTTATCCAATGGTTCGTTTGAATTTTTGTTGGGAACAAAGCTAACACCAGTCTCTAATGGCACTTGAGTGCATTCTCATTGATCCGCAAATTATCATGTTTCATATTTTCCCGAGGTTTATTAGGTATTCAATTGTCTTTTTTTTTTTCCACACGGTTGAAATGCCATGAGTGGACTATAGGCAGAAACCATTCTGGAATTGATTGGACCATTTTTAAAAGGCAAATCCCTCGTAAGTCTCTAAACAAACATGTTTCACTGCTCAAAATAAATCTATTGTCAACCGGACCTATATATATATATATATATATATATATATATATATATATACCGTAGAGAGTATACCGTGGGTGACTTGTCGCTCCAAACCAAAACTTCTCACAACTACCTATTACTGTGCTACGTAGAGACAACCATCAAGACAAATGCCTGTTCAGCCAGTGAAGTCCACACTTGACTGGGTGCTACTTCCATTCTGATGCGAACATGTTGCGGTTTTCGAGGTGCTACGTAGGCTTTATGAAGATGCAAACCTGCTCATAAAGACAGGATCTGGATCAGAGCTCACAAGAACTTTTTAGAAACATGCTTCTGAGACTCCGGTGGTGAAGGAACGAGTTAACCAAGCCGAAGGCCGCCAAGCTGAGTAGAGCTCGAGCGGTGAGAAGTCACCTTTATCGTTTATTTTAAATCACTGAGTTAAGCTGATCACATTGATCAGTAGTTTAGGACTGATATTCTTTGAGGGGGGGCGGGGAGGGGGGAGATCGCAGTGTTTTCCACTGTACCCTGTAATATTCTCACGTCAACATTTCTTTCTCTTCTTGCTGTAAGTTTTCCTTTTGTTTTTTTGTAATGGTTGCCGTCGTTTAAAAAAAAATTAATAAATTAAAAAAAAATATAAAAAAATTTAAAAAAAGAATGATCACATTTGTAACACAGTGGTTCTATAAATCATTCACCTCCGTTTGAATTTTTGAAACTAGTCATGCTTTTTCCGCCGAGCCGAGTGGAGTCCTCTGTCGAGAAAATAAGTTGCACAAACTGTACAAGCATAAGATAAACCGTAGTAGTTAGCACTGCTACTTTGTTCGATGTGTGATGTCAAGTGAGAAGTGTACATTTAGCTGGTGAAGATTCTCTCATTCTTGACTACTTTTACCTGTACGTCTTTTACAAAGACAATTGGTGGAGTATGTATTGGTTGTTATTTTCTGTCTTTTTTTATTTTATTTTATTTTATTTTATTTTATTTTTTCCTTTTTCTTTTTTTTTTTTTTCTTTTTGTATTTTTAATACAATAATTGTAAATATTGGTTATATTTTTGTTGAACTGTAGAAATGTACTATGTTTATGCCTCAACATCCAGTTTATACGAAGCTGGTAATCAATAAATGCGAGAAAAAGAAATCGACTTGTAGGTTTCAAATGCACCTTTTCGTTCTTTTTTTTTTTTTTTTTCCCCCCCACCGGTCAACGCGTTCTCTTTGGAAAATTGTTACTTTAAATAAATGACACCGTATAATGTTTGCACAAGATGAGACATGGAATTAACTTGAAATGTGTATCGTTTTTCTAAACTGACACATCTGTCAGAATGAATAAAAAGACACTGATGCCTACTTGCTCTGCTTCTGGAACGGTATCTTCCCTTCTTCACTGATGGATGTGTGAAGGTGAGTTCTACTGCACGAGTATAACCCTTTTCCTGTGCACTTGATTGGGATTATATATCACAAATGTACACAAAATAAACTACACATTTGAAGTGGGGGGGGGAAGCAATATAGCACTATTAATTACAAATTTGTGAGTGCATAAGTATTTGCCCTCTTGCTATGAAACCCCTTAAATCAGTTATCATCAGACATCACATAATTAGTTGAATGGCGTCCACCTGTGTGTAATTAATGTATCACGTGATCTCGTGTGTCACATGACCATTAAATCTATTATTGCGTTGAGGAGGCCATCTACCAAAAGTCAGTGACTAGATAAGGAGGATGTTATTCAGCCGGGAGAATATGTCGACATGTTAATGCGAATACTGCTATATCCTTTACAGTATAATTGATTTAAAAATAAAGAAGCGCTACTGTGTTTACTGTGTTTACTGTTTACGTGCTTTAACTTGGTGTCGAGGAGACCTTCCAGACTTTTAGGGTAGGAATTCTGATTTAATGGATGTGGGGTTTTTGTTTTCTTTCCTCCCTAGCTGGAGATCCGAGTTGAGTTT
>NC_071262.1:26480301-26520301 GCF_023375685.1 Ictalurus furcatus | reverse complement strand
TTGTGCCCTGAGGATAAGCGCTAAGGAAAATAGATGGATGGATGGATGATTGTTGTCAAATTTCTGTGATAAAACACTTCAAGGATGTGGTGTTCTTTGAAAATAATCAACTACACTAACTCCATTTCATGTCGGGCCACATCAAACTACTCAATTTTTCTATTTTTATTTTCCTACAACGGCACAATTGTTTTATTCCATACATAATAATGTATTGTGCATATGTTTTTGGAATATGGGTGAGTTAAAAATTTTAAAAAAAAAAAAAAATTGAGGAAAGGAAGAAACTGAAATCTAAAATAAACCTCTAAATAGTTTTCTTGAGAAGATTAAACAGATTGTTTAGCTGTGGATCATATTGTTAGCAGGCTGAAAACCCGCTCCTGATGAATCCAACTCATCACCCCTCACTCAGAACTTCTTCTTCTTCTTCTTCTTCTTCTTCTTCTTCTTCTTCTTCTTCTTGCCATTTCAGAGAGCCTTCTTTCTGACTTGAATCTTGAATCGCAGGGTCAATCATCAATCAAGCAAAGCATCATGAGGTTTCAGAAAGGTTACTGTACACTTCAAGTCCTATGAAACTGCTGTTCTGAATAACAGAACAGTTCCAGTCCTACGAGACGAGAACCCTGCAGTGTTACTGTTTTTGCTCCTTGGTCAAAACTGTCTCAGCTAACACATCCTGTAATTCAACCGAGAATGCTTGTTTTATATTGGAATGACATTATATAACATTTTAGAAAAAGCTGCAACCGAGCAAATTTGGAAATTTGGACAACATTTCAAGTCTAAATTTCAATTCGTTTGTTTTTGCTGTAGACCAAAGACATTTGGATTTGATCTGGATATCAGAGGAGAGTTTAGGATTTCAGCTTTTATCTCCTGGTATTTAAATGTATTCGTGTTAAACGACAGAGAACACAGCACATTTTGTATCAGACCACCCAATCTGTAGGTCGAGCAAAAATATTGGAACACGTGACTGACTGGTTTCTCGTTACCCAGGTGCGTCCTGTTAGATTGCTTGTTGAAACGATAAACAGCTCTGAATGTTTACTCTTTGTTTTAGCCTTCAGTTTCACCTGTGAAGCTGTATGTTTTCTTGTTAAAAAGGATAAACCAACATCAAGATCAGAGAGCTGTCTATGGGAGACAAGCAAGCCATTTTGAAGCTGAGAAAAGAGGGAAAATCGATCAGACGCATTGCAGAAACATTGGGTATAACCAATACAACAATCTGGAATGTCCTGAAAAGAAAGAAACCTACTGGTGTACTGAGCAACAGACACCGAATGGCTTGGGCAAGGAAAACAACAACAGCTGATGTCAGAAACGTTGTGAGAGTTCTAAAGAGGATGCAGTAAAAGCCTGGAAAAGCATCACAAAAGAAAGAACCAACAATTTGTTGATGTCACTGAATCGCAGGTTTGATGCAGTTAATGCAAGCAAGGGATATGCACCCAAATATTAAGTGTTATTTACTTTCATTTAGTTCAAGACTTATCTGTTCCTACATTTTTGCTTGCCTAAAAATTAGGTAGTCTGATACAAAATGTTCTGTAATAAAAGGTTCTATGTTTTATATATGTTGTTTAACATGCCTAGATGTAAAGACCAGGAAATAAAAGCTGCAATCCTAAACTCTCGTCTCATCTCCATCTCTTCATCTCAAACCCAAAAGACTTTGGTGTACAGCACAAACAAATGAACTGGCCTCGCCGTTCCAATAGTTTAGAAGGGGACTGTATATGTATTTGAATGAATTCCAGCACATAAACTAAAATTCGAAGACCTTTGTTGGATAAATAATGTGCGCTGTAACATTATGACATGAGTACAGAAACAGCTGTGGAATTCCTTCGAGAGCTTTTACGCTTCATCATAATTGGCCCTCGGTAAAGAATAAATCACAACACAGTGCACTGTTTAATGCAGAGTCGGTGTTACCTGAAGATAATTAATATACTAATATAATGGCACGTCGCGGTCTTCTCACAGAAAAGTTGACCATATTACAACAATGATACGTTTTTACTCCATTTATGTGGAGTATAAAGCGTATAAATCCCTGTATGTGTTGCTATTATAGAAGTGGAACATATTAGATCTGAAAGTTTACAGTTGGACTCTTTCTACTTAAAAAAAAAAAAAAGATAAGTTATGTTCTGTGTTTCTTTAGCACCCTTGCTGATACAGTACAAAAAAGAAACTTCATTATATGAATTCAAAAATAAAAAGTTTGTTTTCTGTATTTAGCTTCTCATGCAATATGTATCCGTGGTAACGCTATATCTGATGAAAAAACAAAAAGGTCATTTTTGCGGTTCTGAAACATTGTGTTCCCATTTGGCTTGCATACATGTGAACATATTTTATTTAGGCCAGTGTGAAGCTGGGAGTTATTATGTGTGTGGGCTAGTTGTGTGTTCTGCATCTGTTTCTGCCTGATAACATTGATGAGCCTTTGTTTTTCAGGCTGTCAATCAAAGTGGCGTGCCAGAACAAAGTGCGACCAGCAAGGAAGAAAGATAAATAGAGTGAGATAGATTACCCTGACCTCCTATAATCAATTTCAACCCTGACTGACAAAATCATTTCACATGGAAAAGCTGAAATGGAAAGGATGAGTTTTGAAACAGCGAATCCTTAAGCAGGAATAAAAAGTCAAAAAATAAATAAATAAAAGGAACGTGGGGTTAGAGTTAACAAGTTTTCTGTTTTGTGCCTCGAGGTGTTAAAGGAAAAATCCACCCTGGAGAACTTGCGTATTAATCTTATATCGTATTAATGAAATGTATGATTTACTTTAGGTTTAAACTTCCTTCATCAACACTATATTACCCACAATCCCGCTGATAGAGTGGAATGAGGTTTGTCCTGCATTTGACTTACCTTCGAAGTGGGACCTCAGAGCTCGAAATTACTTCAATTTCAATTTGCCACAAAGTTGGGGGGGTGGGGGGGTGGGGGGTGGGGGGGGGGGACATGCATGCCTCCATTTTCATTTTTTACTAGCAACAAATGAGTGAATTGTACAGTCAGCGTTATAGATTTTAGAAGCGAATATGTCTGGGGGAACTTATCCCAGGGAACTTGGGGCACAAGGCGACAGAGACCCTGGACAGGGTGCTAAACCATCGCAGGGCACAATTGCACACCATGGACCAATCTGCCTACAACGCATGTTTTGGGACCGCAGGAGGAAACCGGAGTACCCTGAGGAAGCCCCTAAAGCATGGGGAGAACATGCAGACTCCGCATGCGCACACAGGGCCGAGGAAGGATTTGAACCCCCAACCCTAGAAGTGCGAGGCAAACTTGCTAACCAGTAAGCCTCTGTGTCTCCCAAAATACTCATGTAGATATACACAGTATAACTCATAAAACAGTAAGAGGTGCTACTTAGTTTACTGTTGCTGCTCTGAGCGTCCATGCTAATTTGATGTCACTTGCTGATCTTGGAGCTGAGGAAACCGTTCCGAGTTGAAAGGGTGTTTTCTTCGTTTTTTTCCTAGTCAGAGGTCAGAAATATGAAATACTATTAAATCTTGCAGATTATTAACTGGCCGAGTCTCTGCTGTAACTCCGCACGCTACAGGTGTCATTCCAGTATTTTCATCAACATCTCCACCATTTCTACGCTGAATTTCATATTGATATGACCTTCAATGTTTCTGGAAAATGGTCAGCGAGAACAGCATTCCTAAAGAGTTTCTAGGAGCGCACGGCAAAACCTGACAGTTGTCATTTATCTTTGAAATTGTTGAACATTTTGCTTCTGTTAAACATCATTACAAATGTCCTAGCAATAACAAATGTCCTCTTGTGATGTCAAAGCGACACAACCGCTAACTTCTAACCGGAGTAATTAAAATACAGCATTACAGAATATTACAGGTTTAGCAAAAAAGAATAAAACCTTTTCTTTTTTTTCCCCCCTAAATCTACATGTACAACTTCATTTGCATTTGTATTCTAATGATACAGCGAAAGTGATAGTGTATATGTGTGTGTGTGTGTGTGTGTTTGAAAGAAAAAGACCTGCAACCTCATTTATCAAACGCGAACACATCTTCGAAATGCCTACAGACAAGAAGAACGCACAACTGATTTAGGTGCCTATGAATATACATTTTAAAATCATTTAGTGGTTGAAAAGTTCTCATTAGCATTAATAAGCCATGATAAGAGCTGAAAAGAGAAAGCGGTATCAGGAAGCAATTATACCGAGCCTTGTCGCATTTATTTTTCCTTTCATGAACAATTCCCGGGACAACTTGTGCTAGCTGGGTAGCACCATGATGACTCAGCAGTTTTGTGCAATTCGCTTAGCGTGACGCTGCTTTTGCGGTGTTGCTCTGAGCAGCTCGATGACTCGGGCGTATTAGTGTAATTACAAGTAATAAACTTTAATGTTGTACATATTGAGAGACACAACATGACCGAAGACATTTGGATTTGAGATGGATATGAGAGGAGAGTTTGGGATTTCAGCTTTTATTTCCTGGTATTTAAATGTATTCGTGTTAAACGACAGTGAGCATAGCACATTTTGTATCAGACCACCCGTTTTGTAGGTGAGCAAATATATTGGAACACATGACTGACAGGTTTCTTGTTACCCAGGTGTGTCCTGTTAGATTGCTTGTTGAAACTGTAAACAGCTCTGAATGTTTACTCTTTGTTTTAGCCTTCAGTTTCACCTGTGAAGCTGTATGTTTCTTGTTAAAAAGGATGAACCAACATGACGATCATAGAGATGTCTATGGGAGACAAGCAAGCCATTTTGAAGCCGAGAAAAGAGGGAAAATCGATCAGACGCGTTGCAGAAACATTGGGTATAACCAATACGACAATCTGGAATGTCCTGAAAAGAAAGAAAACCACTTTACCACTTTAGTGAGAAACAGACACCGAGTGTTGGTGTGTCGTTACATTTACATTTGTTCATTTAGCAGACGCTTTTATCCAAAGTGACTTACAAATTAGAAAATACAAGCAAAGCGATATATCAAGCAGGGAACAATACAAGTAGTGTTACCATACAGGATCCATTAATTGAGTTCCAGAGAAGCAAAGTGCATAGAGTCGAGGTGTAAGTGCCAGAGTAATTTAAATTTTTTTTTTTTTTTTTAATGGGTTGGTTAGGTGTGCATGGAAGAGCTGTTAAAGCTGTCTTTAGCTGTTTTTTTTGAAGATGGTGAGAGATTCTGCGATCCAGATTGAGGTTGGAAGTGCATTCCACCACTGAGGAACAGTTAGTTTGAATGTTCTTGAAAGGGACCTTGAGCCACGCTGAGTAGGTACTACTAAGCGTCAGCCATTGAATGATTGCAGATTGCGTGAGGGAGCGTAAGCCTTCAGGAGAGAGTTGAGGTAGGGGGGTGCTGTTCCAGACAAGGTCTTGTAGGTGAGCATCAAGGCCTTGAATTTGATGTGGGCGGCTACAGGAAGCCAGTGGAGGGAGATGAAGAAGGGTGTGACATGGGTTCTCTTGGGCCGGTTGAAGACGAGGCGCGCTGCAGCATTCTGAATCATCTGAAGGGGTTTGATGGAGCTGGCTGGGAGGCCCGAGAGTATTGCGTTGCAGTAGTCCAGTTTTGATATAACAAGAGCCTGGACTAGTAGTTGTGTAGCCTGTTCGGTGAGGTAGGGTCTGATTTTATATACAGAATGAACCTACAGGATTGTGCAGTTGTTGAGATATGGTCTGTAAAGGTCAAGCTGTCATCAAGAGTCACCCCAAGGTTCCTGCCGTCCTGGTTGGCTTGAATGTGGTCGAGCCGAGCTGTACAGTGAGGTTGTGGTTGATTGAGGGGCAGGCTGGGATGACGAGAAGCTCAGATTTTGCCAGGTTGAGCTTAAGGTGGTGTTCCCTCATCCAGACCGAGATGTCCGACAGGCAAGCAGAGATACGTGCAGAGACGGATGGATCATCAGGTTGGAAGGACAAATCCTTAAAATGAATTATTTAGTAAAAGTGAGAAAAAGTCGATATTTCAACGACTTATTATCTCAAGATATTTAATTATTTCAAGTTAATAACTCGTTATTATCTTATTCCACAATCATATACCATTATTCTAACTTAATATCTTGTTATTTTGACTTAATATCTCATTACTTCAAGATTTCTCTTTATTTTGGCTAATAATCGCATTATTTCAAGACACAGTATTGTGATTTTCATTAAGCTCATTGTTACAAAATATGTCATTATTTAGATTGATCTCATTACAAGATATTATGTCATTATTTTAAGTTATCTTATGATTCCAAGGTGTTATGTTGTTTTATTGTAAATGAATGTCTCACTATTTCAACTAAATAATGACCCCCAAGATTCATCTTGGAATCTATCCAACATGCTGGAATAACGAGATCAATCAAAAATAATGACATACTCATTATTTTTGATTTATCTCGTTATTCCGAGATGTTATTGTTTTTGATTTATCTTTTTTATTGCCAAACCAATTACTACACCCATGGTTTAAAGGCGTGAGTCAGCAGTATTTGATATTGGTATTGCCTTCTGTGCAAACTGGAATAGCTTTGAAGAGCCTGAAAATGTAATAATTTACCGAGCAGTGAGCTCTGCTTTGGAGCACGGCTGAAAATGAAGCCACTTTTAAGAGTCATTTTCTCTTCTGGTTCAAAGTACCCAATACCCACGTTGTAGTGAAATGGCTAACTTCTATGATGTGTCTGGATGGACCAAAAGTCACTGTGGGTGAACACCTGATTGATTCCTAGCCAGACACAACACTGTGAGATGGATTCAGCAACACCATCTGTCAGCACTTTTTTAACTCACATTCTCACTGTAGTGTCAGTACTTCAACATTAATCTTTCTCTTCACATCCAGATCCATAACACACTCGCTTTAGAGGTGCTTGCAGGCTTGTTTTGGAGTTATATTAATAGCAAGAACCATAAAGGACCGGTGGAGCTTACAGACCGTGTTGTGGAGTAGCCGTATTTTGATTGTATATGTCGTATGTGACAGAAAGTAAACTTCCTTTGTCTGGAAACAACAATTTAAATGCGTGTTCAGAACAATGGTTGTAATTTTTTTTTTTCCCCACAGAGTGGTAGCATTCATGAGATGGTTCAGTTTCCCAGCATCATGTAGGTATGAGTAGATTTTGACTGACTGACTAGTGACACTGAGGATGGGACTGGACTGGGAAGTACACTTCTAGGAATCCCTGTACACCTCCTCCAATTATCCAATCAGGGAATTATGTGGGTGCAGTGCTTAAAATGATACAGGTGCAGTTTATGTTCATATCAAACTCAGGAAAATGTGATCTCAGTGACTTTGCCAGATGGGCTGGTTTATGAATTTCAGAAACTGCTGATCTCTGAAATGCTGCACAATGGTATGAAACCCACCCACCCCCCAAAACAAACAAACAAACAAAAAAAAACATCCAGGGAGCGTCAGCTCTGCGGGTTAAAACACCTTGTTAATGAGAGGCATCAGTGGAGAATAACCAGACTGGTTTGAGCTGACAGGAAGGCTATGGTAATTCAATAAGCACTCTTTACCACCATGGTGATCAGGAAAGCATCTCCGAATGCACAACAGGTCAAAACTAGAGGCGGATGGGCTACAACAACAGACGGCCATATTGGGATCCACTCCTGTCAGCCAAGAACAGGAATCTGAGACTACAGTGGGCACAGACTCACTGAAACTGGACAGTTGAAGTTTGGAAAACCTCACCTGGTCTGATGAATCTCAATTTCTGTTGTGACATGCAGATGACAGGGTCATAATTTCACATGAACAGGATGAATCCATGCACCCAACCTGCCTCAACAGTTCAGGCTGGTGGTGGTAGTGTAACGATGTGGGGAATGTTTTCTCAGCACGCAGTGGGTCCCTCAATACCACTCAATCCTAGCCTGTATCAGTATAAAGTGGCGCGCGGGTACTTTTCAGGCATGTAAAATAAAGATATGTATTAATCCTGACTGATAATCACTCCGGCAGATTTTTTTTTGCCTACTCTGCTACATGCACTTGCTTAACTGCTACTCCATCCACCTAGTGTGTGTGTGTGTGTGTGTGTGTGTGTAGGTGTAGGTGTGTACACCTGTGCTTTGGGGTCTTTTCGGCCATTTTATTCTGGGCTCAAAAAGATGAGGAAAATTTGAAAGCATGAAATTGTCATCAGTATTGTCTGGGTTTCAGTTATGAAAATACAGGCATGCGGTCCGCTGTTGATTAGAAATGTGCAGTGAGACGATATGTCTGTGTGTCCAGAAGAAATGAGATGTTTTAGTCCTCACCATGTGTTCTTGAATTTCCCAGTATAACACTTAAGTAATATGAGAACATTGGGTATAATAAATGATTAGTGATGTGAGACAGACTTCTACTCTGCATGGGTTCCTGTTCGTGTGTGTGAGAGAGAAATAGAGAGAGAGAGAGAGAGAGAGAGAGAGAGAGAGAGAGAGAGCGAGCGAGCACAAAAGAGAGAGAAAATGAAAATGGATTCATTGGGTCAGTCTGATGTTTCTCTATGGGGAAATATGTTCTCTCGGGCAGAACAACATACTTTTTATTACATAATGACCTTCATATGCAAGTACAGCATTTCTGGAACATTCAGTAACATAATTAGTCTAACTTAACAATAAAGGGAGCAACAATATATCCAGTAATTGAATTACGGCGGGTCTCGCAGGTGCTGAATGCCCTAGTTTGGTTAACATTGCATTTACTTTTATTTATTCAGCAGAGACTTTTATACAGGCCAACTTATAAACTGTGCAAATAGCTGATGGCAAAGTGATACAAATTACCAAGAGAATCTGCAAGGATTCATAACCCAAAAGACTTGTAATTTTGTACAAGCTCTGGTTGATGACAGAAATGACATTTTCCAACCTAAGCGTTGTGAACAGAGTTGAGTAGTGAAATTGCACACGCTGATATTCACCTGTCAGATGTAACTCCAGAATTTCTATTTCTATTTAGATGTTACATTAGTATTATATACGTTTTGCAAAGGCATGTCTCAGTATGCAGCATTATGATCTTGGACTTAGGACCAATTTCTTACAATTTATTTATTTATATTTTTAAATTTTTTATTTTTTTTTAACACAAGGGACAGAAGACCATTGTATGAAAGTATGATGTAAGCAAAATATTGCATGCTGAAATGCATGTTTCGGCCGTAAATATGCTCAAAAAATGATGGAATGGATTTCAAGGCCAATATTGAATCCATAAATAAAGTATGACATTATTTAATTAAATAAGCATAGGGCCTCTTTAAAGTCCAAGAAGAATTTTCTTCTGCACAGAGGACTTCAAAGGAGACAGCATCTGAGAAATTCTCATCTCAAGCACCTTTTTTTTTTTTTTTTTTTTTTTGTAACGTGAAATGTAAGCATACAATAGCAGATGAGTGCTTGGTCAGTTATCCTTCAAAAAGGTAGCATGTTTTATTAAAAGGAGAGCACTTTCAAATGAATGGAAATATCAGCGTTATTATTTATTTATTTTTTTTTAAAAGAGTGAATTAAAAGCATGATAAAATTACCAACATTCTGCCCACACTACACACACACACACACACATATATATATATATATATATATATATATATATATATATATATATATATATATATAAAACAAATATTATCCGAATATGTAACGAATACAGTAGCGCACAGCTTCAGTAAGTAAAACACTCATATTAAAAAGTGAGACCAATAAGTGTGCTGTAATGTCAGCTTTAGGTCTGTCAGTAATAGGAGCCATGATCCAAAGATTTGAATCATCTGGAGAAGCTTTTAGGAAAATATACCTCGAGTCAACGTTAGGATTTGTTGAGTAGTCTTAAGGCAAGACACTATATGTGATAAGAGAAATTATATATAAAACATTATATTTTATGTCACAATAATTTTTTTTTTTTTACCAGTGGATTGCTGATATTCTTAAAAGTAATTTTTGTATTGGATTTAAGAAGAAAAAAAAAGCATTCCCTTATGCAAATGAGGCTTCATCTAATTAAATATGCATAAACGTGCATCCTTTTTTTGTCTCTGGACGATGCTAGAATGAAACTGTTGTTTTAGCTGTGAGAATACTCTTCAGAGACGGACTTTTATCGAATAGTTTGTAGGAATATACCGTGAACTCTAATGTCATTTTTTTTTTTAAACAGAAGTTTTCTGCATAAAATTCCTCTCTCGCGAGCTTCTGAATAGAGACAGGAATTCACATGTAAAATTTCATGAATACAGGTCTTCTAGAAAGTTTTTGGTTCTGAACAACGATATGAATGAATGGGATGAATCTAGTGATCCTCTCAATAACAGACCCTCTCGTCTAATATCAAGACAACATGGTCAGTCCAGTTTCTTGTAAAGTCAACAAGATTTATGCTATTGGTTTGTTTGACTTCCGTCCACTGGGATTCATCCGTCTCTATTGGATGCCAGACTTCATCATGAGTCAACCACAGAAGGTTCAACACTAACATCTGAATGCCCCAGGGTTTAGTGCTTGGCCCCCTTTTATATTCTGTTTTTTGCAGAGGTCAAGGATCCCATTGATTTTTCTTGCAGTTAGGTATGTTTCATTGACACTCTGCAGCAAAGGCTAGTTAAGGGAGTGAAAATATCAGCTCTTAACCAGTGTGTCGTTCTTGACGATCGGCCGTTATCAATGATTCACGACATGGGATTCAGTATTAGTTTTATTTAACCACAGAAAGGCTTTTTCAGAGTCCCGGCTTATTTTTAAAGCTTCCATGCCAGCCTTGGGGGGTCTGAACCTTGCTCAAAGCATTTGGTCAGTGTATTTCCTCTGAGAGAGTAACTGCAGCACATGTTAGTGCTCCCTAGTTATATTGGTCAGCATGGATCATAGGCTCCATAACCTCATTTTGTCATCTGTCCCTCTTTGTACCACTTTTCAATATGGAGTGAAATGACCCTTCTTTGTGTTCATTCTCATCAGTCCTTCACACTTGGCTTGGTCCAACATCGAGATAATTACGACTCGGCTCTTTTCTGAAAGCTCAGAATTCAATACAATCAGCAGACAAGCATTATTCCAGTCCCCGACTCACGTGTGTTGGGGTATTGCAGACTATTGATTAAGCTGTTATACTTAAGGTGTTCAAACTATCATGTATCAAGCACTTCTTTGTAGTAATTTCACCTGAAGTACACCTATCCCTGTACTGTATCTAATGGAAAGCACCATGTATATAGTCCAAAATAAGGACTACACAGGTTGTTGTTTGTTTGTTTGTTTGTTTGTTGTTGTTTTTTATAGAGCCCTCTAATACGGTAATTTCCTTGAACAACTTTGAGCAGGAAAAAAGTTTCATTTCAAATCCTTCTTAGATCACATAAGAAGATATGATGAATTATCTGTAGCGTGCGTCTTGTGCATTGACCTCCAGTAATCATTTTATCCTGGTCAGGATCACAGTGGATCTGAAGCCCGTCCATCTGGGGACACATCCTAAAGCCAAAGAAACTGGAGGAAACCCATTATAGATGTGGGAAGAACATGTGAAACTCCATACAGACAATAAATCAAGTTCAGAATCAACCTAGGGACCCTGGAGCATCAGCACGAGTGCATTACGTAGCTGAGAAACCCTGTTTGGTAAAGGCCCGGTCTGGACGGTGTATATTTACATGCGCCTACTGTTAGTCTTTTTTTTTTTTCCAGCCACTCCCAAACACCTCTTCACTCTGCCCTGTCTCAGTCTGCTCCAGGAAAACATCTGGTAAGTGTAGAGTACAGCTAGATACACTATATAACCAAAGCTTTGTAGACATCTGACCATCACACCCATATGTCCCTTTTTAGCATCCCATTCCAGATTTATTCCCCCTTTGTGGGGGTGGGGACACTCGAGTTCTTCTACACCAACCTTGGCAAATCATGTCGTCATGGAGATCGCTTTGTGCACAAGGGCATTGTCATGCCGGAACAGGTTTGGCTCCTTCGTTCTAGTGAAGCTAAATGCTACAGCATGCAAAGACATCCTACAGTATATACAGTTGAGGTCACAAGTTTACATACTCAAACTCACAGGTCAAGGTCAAACTTAGTACTGGGGTTCCTGTAGCAACCCATCTAACTCATCTAACATCTCAGTGGTGTTGTACTTCACCTACTTAACCCCTAGAGGTCCAATATTGACTAATTTAGATGAATGTACTTTTAAATAATAGTCAGTGTGTTGGATGTGCTAGTTGATTGAACATTTAAATTAAAATATGGCATCTTTTTCAAGGACAAATCTGACTCTAACCTTGTTCCTAACCCTCGCCTATTGTACCTTTTAATTAATCTCGAGTTGTGTGACTTGTTCTGAATTTCCAAGTGTGAGAACATGCTGGTCCAGCATTACATCTCTTGGAGCTCTAGCTATAAATACTTCTACATCTGTTTTATTTTTTATTTTATTTTTTTTTCTTCTTCTTTCTGTGTAATTGCTGAGTTTGAAAATTTCATGTTCCCATACATGGCTGTGCTTGTATATGCATTACCGCCTGGGCAGGTACTTTAGCTTCAGAATGAGTGCATAATGCCATTTTATGACTCTTCACCGCCATTCCTGCGAAGACTGGGGATTTAAATAGCTTATTAAGTGGAATAAATGAGGATTAGAACTACGAGAAGCAAACATGTAACAGTTTCTAGCAAACAGCAAACAGTTTCTAGCTTCAAACCATTTTTTTTTTTCAGGTTACCATGGGATCATGTCTTAGAACTTTATTATACATGCAGTCCTCTGAGCTTGTACCGGAGCGCCTTCATCGTCATCAATATTCCGCAGGCAGAATATTAAAGTTTAAAACTAGCACAGTGTGGACTTTCGGTTGCAGCACAGCACAGCTGGCTGTCATCTCGATATCTCTATGCCCAGAGCTAGCTGGCTAGCAGAAAGAGAAAAAAATGAAAGTGGCATGAATGGACGTTTTCATTTGACTTACGTCAAATATGATGGCTTTGTCAACCTTTTATGAACATCATCATAGCGGAATTACTGTGCTGTGCAAAAGCAACTTTATTTGGTAAGTATCAGCTGCATTGTACAGTATGGCACAGTATATTATGCTAACAACCCATGAATAAGCATTTGGAACTGTCATAAAATATTTCGAGGGCTTCAAACTGAAAAACTCCCCTCGAGCAATGCCTATAAAGCATATTTCAGTTAATGCAGAATTGACTTTATGTATTTTGCCCAAACACGAAGCTTTTATGAGACCACCGTCTCTGCTTTTCTGAAGGCAACCACCCTGCAGAGTCGATCAATTGGTCAACCGGCGTCACCTGAGTAACAAATAAAACTCAACCTCGGGGTACAAACAACTGTAAAGTCCTCAGTTAAAACATTTATCCACAAATCTAAACTTAGAACAGTTCCAACCTTGATGTGTGGACAGATTTACTCAGCTTGTGTCACACAGAAGGAGGGTCATTACCCTTAACCGCCTAAGCCTCTCACACATCAGTGCATATTAAAGCTGGAAGTCTACCGTGTTTGACAGGATCGTATTTTACTCTTGACCTCTGGCGAGACTGCTTATGAAAATATGACAAGGTGCGACGTTTGTGGCAGGCACAGATTAAGCTGTCTTGTTTTATTTATGCAGTCGCACAGTACCTCAGTTTGTTTCTACATCGTGTCGTTTCCAATCCTGGATTGGCTGGGGAGGAAGGAAGCATTTTGGACTATTAATTCCCAGAAGTGGATTCATTTAGCATAACAGCACATCCTAAAGCGTTTATTCCTCTTATCATATTATATTTTTATAGTTGCTGTACTCTTACCTTTTGACAGCACTTGTTGTATGCATTAGTCTATTGCAGGTTTCCTCCCCAATTTGGTCACCTGCCAATTCCCACCCACCAGCAAGCTCATGCCTTTGATGGATAGCTACAGCTACCAATTGGGGAGGGTGAAGGTTAACATGGGCTTCCTTTGAGATATGTGAATCCAACCAACCACATTATTTTGAACATGCTGTGGCAAAGGGCAGCATAGCACACCCCTTGAAGAAAAGAGCTATCTGCCCTCTTACACATACTTGAGCTCATGATTGGCTAGTGTTGCTGCTATTGACACGGACATATGCTAATAGTACAACCAACCAAAAGCACAACCAATCCCTCCTGGTCAGCAATGGCTGTGGCATTGTCGAGACTCGTGAGACCTCGTAATCTTCCAAAAATACTAGATGCTTTCTGTTGCACCACTCAAGAGCCCTCAGGTTTGCCTTTGTTGACTTGCAAGATGTTATTCTTATCATTTTTATTTCTTAAGTACTTGCTCCAGTCCTTTTATTTAGTCGGGACTAATAATAGTTGTAAGTCTTCTCTTCTTCCTACAAATATCTCATGGTTTGTGGAAGCTTAATCTTACCTTCTATAGCTGAAGTTTAAACGTGGTTTCTTTATGTTTTTATGTTTGACAACCCAGTGCATTATGGGAGAGATACAGGGAAAACAAGGACTCTGCCTAACAAGAATATAACCATTTTGCTTTCTTCAAAATCCTCCAGCATGCTACCCTGGTTTGAACCTGAATCCCAGGACTACCACTCACCTCAAATTTTAAAGCAGTTATTACACGAGCTGGCGCTGTCATTATATTACCAGTGAACGAGGCAGTAATAAGCTGCCCCTAGCTACAAACAGAACCTCTCATAACTTTTTCTTATGAGTTGTTTTTCTCCTACAAATTTACAATGATGAGATCTGACTGCAAGACCATAACACAGCAAACAGGCTCTCTGATGCTGCCTGTTTACTTCGACAAATCTGACCCTCTTGGCCTGAAATCGTATTATGTATCCTCATTTTGTAGTTGCGTTTGGAGATGTGTTATAAGAAATATCAATGCTGGATGCATCATTGCTATTTTGTTTTGGGGAAAAAAAGCAGCTGTTCAGCCTAAGATTCAGCCATTCCAGGGTTTCTGAATTGATCAGCTAGGCTTATGTCTTATTAGCACGTTGCCTTTCATACACGTGATAAGAAAACAATGGCTCATGTCTAGACAGATAAGTGGGACACATAGATGACAGTGTTTCATTGACTCATCCAAGGTCAAGACACACAGCCCATTACAGAGGGAGTTAAATATTACCCCTACATCCTGCTAATTAGCCCGATTCTGCAATGTAGCACTTTGAATGCATTCTTCTGCCTCCTAAATCACACATATCTGCCAGAAAAAAAAGACATAACCATTCCTATACTAATGTGACTCCCTGTCAGTGATGCTCCGTATCTCACTGAGGTGTTGTACTGAAATGAATCCACAATGAATTCCTTTCTGATGTTTCTGAGAACGACCTATTGGATCTGTTTGGTTTTTATATCCTGTGCAGACAAATGTAGCTGAGCGATAACACATTAAGAATCTTTGTCTCATTATTTAATAGGCATTTTTAAGTTTGCAATGGTTCAAGCCCTGTATAAACACACTGTATAGGGTATGAGATAATTGCTAATCTTCACGCATCAGCTGAGTCTTTGAATTTAACGGTAAATTTACTGGGTCATTAGGGGTCCAAGATCTTTTATTAAATTCCAGGACAACATAGAATATTAAAATGGTACCAAAGCCCTACAATGAACGTTTAGGGCAACCCATAGAACCATAACCAAAAATAATTTTGATGAAATCTGACAAACGGATACTCTATGTTGTCTTGGAATTTAATAAAAGATCTAACAAACTCAGTAGAGATCAAGAGATCAAGCAGAAGGTGAGGCTATACTGTATCTACGCAACACTATTCCATATGGTATCCCATCCTCAGATATGTCTTTCGTAACATGTCCTTAAATATCAACAGAGTTTTGTGTTTTTCGGACACTAGAGGGTACTCCTGGAAACTGGAAATATCTTTGGTACCCCTGCTAATTTCCCAAGTTTGGCATCAATACTTAAAAGCAGGGGCATCCAATCATATCTATAATTAGCTTGCATGGTCTGCAGGTTTTATTTCCAACAAAGCAAGAGCCACAGCTGATTCCACTTGCTGTAGTCAGTAGGTTTTGGCCTTCAATTATTGAACAGGTGCAGCTCCTGCTTCGTTTGAATGAAAACCTTCAGCCACCCCAGCCCACTGTGGATGAGACCAGACACGCCAACCTTGGAGATCTGACACCAAAATTTGGATATGCCTTCAGTATCATGTCTCTGTTGTACCAGTGGTAGTTTGTATACACTTGCAAGCATTATTCAAAACATGAAGGCAAGCCAGTATCATGCGCATTGGCAATTGGAGGGGTGTACAACAGCTTGGCAAAACTATTATTCACAAATTCTGATGACTAGTAACATTTGACTAAGACCTAATTGTAGAGCATATTGAATGAAAACAGCAAGATTTATCACCTAAATATTTAAAAGAGATCAAATCTCAACCTCCGCATCAACTTAGTCCACTGCATAGTGCTCGGACACCTTGAATGTTTCAAGCAGCTATATTTAGTACTGTATAGTATATACTGTATGTAATAGGTTATATATGGCATATATAGTATTTGTTGCCAAACTTCAGGTACACTAGATGTAGTCATAAATAAAACAAACAAACCTTTCTTTCACCACATCTGTGCCACTTCTATAGAACTATGGGTATAACTCACAAAGGGATAATTTATTAGCAAAAATGAATTCATCATATGAAATGTCATGGAATTGGACCTGCTTGTCTTTGTCAATTGGTGGTCTGGCTCATTAGGCTTGTCTTAGCTGCCTTGTGTCTCCCTTTCATGGATGATAATAAGATCTCATGGCCAGTAGTCACAGCATGCTGGATGTCATGGTTATGAATTATAATGAAGCCCACTAAAAGTCTGAGTCACATGTTCTGACTGACAGCCGGGTGGATTATGCAGAGGTCAGAAAAATATGCAGCTGGTATTTGAAATGGCTTAGTGTGTATGAAACAACAGTCTGTTGAGTGTCATGCACTGCTGTAGCATATTCAGTACCAATTCAAATGCAACTATCAGTGCGTACTATCAGTACTCTGATTAAGAAACTAGCATGTAAACAGCGATTACTGATGACCTTAAACTGATTGAAGCCGTACTCGAAGTAAACACACATTGAATTAAAGCATGTGGAGAATTCCTATTTTAGTCGCATTATCAACGTATATTACAGACACGTACACACCTTCATCACACTACTAACGTCGTGTGGGAGTTCTCACCGCATTGTGAGACAGGACACGATCACACACGGCAGCGCTCAACCGTTTGACGGCAAACAAGAGAGCACGGCTGCGTCCCAAACCGCGTACTTACCTACTATATATTAGGTGAGATACATGCATCTCTATATACTATATAGTAGGTAAGTACACGGTTTGGGACGCAACCCACGGCTTCAAGCAGTCGTCTATTTGCACGTGTAGCATGACAAATAATGACTGCACTTGAAGCTTTCGTAAAATTAAAAAAATAAACACCCAGAACCGTATACGGTCCCATAACGAAGACCAACTGTATGACTATGCGTGAAATTCTGGAGGGACGTCGGACGGCGCGGCGTGTGCCGTTAATCGCTCTATGTTCTATAACATGTACAACAGGAACATGAAAGGAGTATTCTAAAAGCGACTCATGTAAACACCTTAATCAGAATATTGTCTTATTCGGAATAAGGTCAATAATTAGATTACCGCCGTCCATGTAAACGTAGTCAATGCAAGGGGAGTTTGATTTTAAGTAGAAAAAAGACCCCTTTTATAGTAACTGATGATCCTTAAGCCGCATATGGAGTTTATCTTTCAAATATTCTGAGTGAAACTACACAGCCAGTAAAACTTCACGGAGATGACATTTTAAATATATTATAAAAGAATGCATTTTAAAATGGAAATGCTTTGGTGTAAATTTTGAAAGCAGTATGTGATGCATAAAAAAAAAAGTCACATCCAAAGTCTTTTTGATTCTGTATGCACTCAAATGCCAGCTTTTATTTAAATAAAAATAGAATATGCCTAGTGTGTGTAAGTAAGTGTGTGTGTGTGTGTGAGTGAGTGAGTGACCCTCAGAGAGAGAGTAAGGTCAAATTCAAGTTTAATTAACATGCTGTAAAAGGCTTAAAGTGCAGCTTAGTTCAAATGCTAATCAAAAGCACATAATTAAAATGATTCTTTTTTACGATAGAGCGCTGTTAAAGAAATATACAGTACAGTGCAAAAGTCTTAGACACATACAAAGATGCCTTCAAAAATAATGATATTAAATTCTCCGTTAAAAAAATACTATAAAGGGCAGTAAACAGTAATAAATGAAACAAGAGCGATATTTGGTGTGATGACCCTTTGCTTTTAAAAAAAGTAAAAATAGTCTCGGGTAGAATTCGTGCAGGTTTATAAGGAAATGAGCTGTAGGTTTTATTGAGCGTCTTGCAGAACCAGACACGGTTCTTCTGGAGACTTTGACTGTCGCACTCGCTTCTTATTTCTGCAGCAAAACCCAGCAACCGTCATTATATTTTTCATCTGAAAAGTCTCTCTTACCGCTTAATATTCCGCTTTCTTTACGAACATACAAATATTTTTCTGTAACATTTAATTCTGTGCTGGAAAACGTAATGTTTAGAATCTAAAATGTTTTTCTACCGACTCGATAACGTAGACGTCAAAAAATAAAAAAATCGATAACAAAGTTTGTACAAAAAAATAATAGGGTGCCTAAAACTTTTGCACAGTACTGTATATAGTCGTGATTCATATTTTATTGTTCTGTCCTACATTAAAATGTTTTTTCCCCTTCATTCACAGTGTTTGGTGTGATGTGCAACCTGGTCGCTTTGAAAAATGTTTCCATTTTCTTCCATTAAATGACTCAAAATGGCAGAAAGAACAGTGAGCCAAAACGCACTTCAAGTTCTTATTTTCAATTATTTACTGATTTATTTTTCATAGTCTGCTAGAAACACTATCTCTCTCTCTCTCTCTCTCTCTCTCTCTCTCTATCTATCTATATATATACAGTAAAACAGCCCCCATATAAGTACTGTATTATCAAAGCCATTCAGTAACTAATTAGGTTCTAAAAGTTGGGTTTTGGATGTTCCTGTAGTCCATAAATACTTAGATATGTTCTATATAATAAATTACTACATCAACCCAATCCTCCGTGTTTTGAGAAAGGACATGTTACGGTGTTACTGAGCTCACTGTTTCTTTAATATGCTTGTGGTTGCCATATTGCAATGAGAATGCAAATTCTCACCTTTACTCCCATGCCTGAGGCCAGATTTCTATTTGAAGGAGAGCGGTGTATGGAAGGAGTGAAAGGGAAACAGAGATAAATTAACTGCTCACTTGAGTCTTAGGAAAGAGCACAAACCATAGTAAATAATAACTACACCATAGCACTGTTGAACTCTCAAATTTGATTGGCTAGAATGTCTCTGAAAACCTCTCTCTCTCTCTCTCTCTCTCACTCCATACTCTGTGAGCAGACATTTATTGGAAGGAGTCTCCAGTGTCAGTGCTTGGAACACAGGGAGGGCTTTCTTTTTTTTTCTTTCAGTAACATAACAAGCTGCATAAAAAAAAAAAAGATTGGTGAAGGTTTAGAACTGCTATAATGTATTGGGTAACTTGTTTTGTGGATGGTTTAAATGCAACTACAAATGGATACAAAGTACTGTACAACGTTCGAATTGCTCTTCAATAAATACAAAACAATTTTAGCTAACTGCTGTGGTACAAGAGGAACGAATCACTTCAGGACCTGTGGTTAATGGACAATATTCAACTTCAGGGCGGTGACAGTACGTCTGTTTCATGCTATGCTGCAGCATACTGCCTTGTCGTTGATTATTTTCCCATAACAGTACTCCCCTAAGTGTTTTATTCATTACATGCTATATTTTGAACCACAAAGAAAAGACTAATATAGTGGCCACTTTGGCAGCGTTTTAAACTAACAACCTTCTGGCCCCTAGTCTAATAACTAAATTATTCCATTTATAGCTCCAACTCCATCACTGTAAAGTAATGGAGTGAGATGTGGATGAGCTAAAACCATCCATCCATTTATTTAAAAGTAAAGTGGATCATAAAACGCACCGACGACTCATAATCAGTTTCATTTGACTCCTAATTGCTTCAGCGTCAGTATGTTCATTTAAAAGTTTCTGACGTGTTAAACCCTGGACACATTTTCAGCTGTCATTTTTTAAAAAAAATAGTTCAAAGCTATTATCACCAACTAGACCTTCACTGCGGTAAATTAAAACGAGAACGAAGATGAACAGACTGGATTGTAATGTCACCCTGTAATTGAAATAGTTCCATTACTTACTCTTTATGTTTTATTCCCTGCCATTAACTAGCCATAATTCGGCTGTATTTCAATTCTTACCCAGTCCATATCACTGTAACGGGACACATTATTTCTTCCTCAACTTTGACCCCACCGAACACCTCAGCCTATCTGAAGCTGATCACACGCAGGCAGGGGGATTAATTAAAGGGATAAGTGTCGAATGGTGAGTCTGTCAGCCAAGGCAGAGTATTTGACGGATTTAATGAGTCCGCTGGTGAAGTGGAGGATGAGAGAGAGAAAAGCCGAAATGTTTCATTCAGCGCCCACGCTCATTCATTTTAATGGGGAATTAAATCCTACTGACAGACAGTGGGTATTACCGATAGCACACCTTCCTCACCAATTATCAGCGGTCCCACAATGCAACAGAGGTGCATAAGCACTGAATAGGTTTTAAAAAATAAAAAAGCTTTTCTAAAAGACGTATTATGATTTGACTTAATATCTTCAAACTTCAAACACCATACTTCTTTAGTAGTAATGGATCTGTTTTGTGCTCTGAATATCCCTATCTTGGAAATGGGATATAAACCCAAAGTCTGCGTAGCTGAAACGTTGTGCAGGGTGTCCCAAAAGTCTCCATACATAGGCAAAATTAAGACTTTTTAGCAAATTGTCTTCCAAAATGTTTCATACTTAGTTCATGTTCTATTTATATATTTTTTTCAGATAGCCTTTAAGAACACCGTTGATAAAAGAAAGGCCACGTTGAAATCGTTCTCGCGGCTGGATCGGGAAGCTGTCGCAAGGTTGCGGTAGACTTTAACAGGAAACATGGTGAGCACGTCACACACGACACTGCTGCCAAACTTATTAACAAATTCAATTAGACTGGAAGTGTTGCGGACCGACCCAGAAGACGTGGACGTCCACGAACATCCTCTGACGGAGACACAACCGACGTGGTGCTAGCAAACATAGTCCCCTACTGTATGGAGACTTTTGGGATACCATACAACTATTCCCTTAGAAACACTTGGGGGAAAAATATTTACCCGAAATTCTGGCCCGGGCAGTTCCTCAACCTCAGCTCCATCATTCTAGTTCATTAATTGGCTGCGACATTTTCTAACGAATTTAGTTTGTTCTAGTTCCCAAAATATAAACAAACTAATAGTCTCATTTAATCCTCCGTGACACTGACCAGGCAGTTACTAAGGATTAATAAATGAATTCATATCTGACTGCTTGTTCACCTGCATGAAAGTAAAAACCTCCTGATTGCATGACTTTTTTTTTTTGTTGTGTCCCATGGACAGTCCATATGCATACCTCTAGTCTCAACCTGATGCCCTGTGAACATTGCTAAAACAAACAAACAAACAACAAACAGTAGTTCACTTCTTATTCATATCTGTATTTATATCCGTTTAGAACATATTATCTTTTCATTTTTAACAATATATTTGTATTCAGTTACGTCTCTGCCACATTTACACTCATTTATGAAATGCCATCTGTAGTACAAAATCAGACTGTTCAATATATCAAGCTAATTGGACGATATTTGCGTTCTCCCCTCCCTTTGGCAGCATGGAGGCACAGCAGGTAGTGTTGGTGCCTCACAGTGTGGGTTTCCTCTGAATACGTCTGTTTCCTACCATCTCCCAAAAGTGTGTGTGTGTGTACACATACACGTCCACGTTGTAATTCTGTTTCCACAATAGGCCCTGACTCCTATAGACAGTATACTAGGTAAATAGAAACTGGTTAAAACACCATAGAATTATATATATATATATATATATATATATATATATATATATATATATATATATATATATATATATATATATATATATACATACACACACACACATACATATATTCCATTTTGTAAAATGTTATAGCAGTAAAGAAGCTCAAGCCAACTCTGTGTAAGTTGCATTTGTAGCCAATGCAAGTATAATTTATTAGAAACACTGGAACACTGGTATATTGTCATATTGCTTGGGTGTAAGCCATTTTGTCCCAATTTACTCTTGTGTTATTTTTTCCTTCCAAGTGTGTGGCGTATTCAAAATCTTCCAGTGTTCTAAGCTTTTCAAAACCACTTTGGCTCAAAATGATTCTTGCTGCATGAACAATACTAAAAATACATACATAAATACATACATTCATATATACTTACACACGTACACACATGTACATACATACATATATACATATATACATAAGTATATACTTACACACACATACATACATACACATATACATACATACATACATATGTACTTACACCCACATACATACACACACACACATACATACATATATATATATATATATATATATATATATATATATATATATATATATATACTTACACACACATGCATACACACACACATAAATACATACATACACACACACATATACATACATATATACTTACACGCACATGCATACACACACACACACATACATACATACATACATATATACTTACACACACACACATACATATATACTTACACACACATACACACATACATACACACATATATACTTATATACATACATACATACATACACACACATACATACATATATACATACACACATACATACATACATACATACATACATATATACTTACACACACACACATACATATATACTTACACACACATACACACATACATACACACATATATACTTATATACATACATACATACATATATAGCTTACTTAAGCTGCGTCAACTTCTAAATAAATACAACTGATAAGTTTATTATCCATATCAAATAGGAGCAAAGAACAACTCAGCTGACATGTCATTTTGCAGAGAACATAAAATAATTGATTTCATTAATAAAAAGCGTATTAAATTCCAGATTTGCCAAAGTTATTGTTGAAAGTGAATTAAGCCCGCTGGGTATTTGTTCCTGTCACAGTCTCACCCTCTGCTCTAAGTAACTGTTATATTGCCTCAGTGCAGACTAATCGATAATTCACACATGACTCAGGAGTGTTTTTTGATGCTCCTTGTTCTCCATAGAAAAACAGCATGCTTAACCACACCTCTTGAAAATGTAGTTTTTCTCGGTCTATCATTTTACAATGATAAAAATCTATAAATAATAGTTTTCAGCAGTTGGCTGGGTCTGTTCCTCGCTACATTATTCTTCTAATACTAACTCTAACCTTGCAGGTAGGGTCATGTAGAGATTAGAAGATTAGATTAGAAGAGTAGAAGAATTGCATTATGGCACAGTGGGGCTGGAACAACTGATGCCTCGGTCATGGATCCCAAGTGTCCCGCCAACGCTGGAATCCACCAGGAGCTCCACTTCCTGTAACACGCAGAGGCCTACAAACATGGCCGCCGCGGACGACAATCCCCAAGTCCTCACTCCACAGGTACGTTCCCACTCACCCGGATACTAATCAGGCACACCTGTTTCCATATATTTACACCAAATATCCCTACTACCCTACTGCACAGTAGGTGAAAATCAGTACGCCAAAGGAGCAGTATGTCTGAATTCTCAGTATTCATAAAACACTAGGCGGAAAATACCCGGATGACCTACTGCTTCAGCCGCGATTCTGCAGTATGGAACAACTGGACACTGTGCTATCCCATAATGCAACTGGACTAGCGCGGAAGAGCTGTTAGAGTCCGTGACGTGTAGTATGTCCAGATTGTATTCATGCTTATACTGATCAGTACCTACTGTATCAATGGCTGAGCAGTAGGTACTGAATCAAATGCAGCAGGTACTGAATCAAATGCAGCAGGTACTGAATCAAATGCAGTATGTACTGTCACAGTATGAGATCTGGGATGCAGCCACAATGACTCTTTGTGAAATTCTACTGCATTTAACTGCATGCACTGAATCGGTCGCATGACACCGAGTGGTGTTAAGACGTTGGTCTACTGCTCAGAAGGTCGTGAGTTCAAACCCCAGCGCTGCCACTGTTGGGTCCTTGAGCTAGACACTTAACCCTCAGTTGCTCCGATGTATAAATGAGTTAAATGTACGCCGTTCTGGATAAGATTGTCTGTCTAATGCAATGTAAGAAGGGTTTGTAACCAAATTTAAGGGAAAAGTCGTCTTCCGAACGTAACTCACGAAGCACCATTTGAATCCGACTTGCACACACATTATTTTAAATTCAACTTGACTTTTAAATAAAGTCATGAACCTATTCCTGGGTGCTAGTGACTCATCTCGGTAGCTGTCATTTCCCCCTTCCAGGGTGTGAAAGTATAAACTGAAGGCTAAAGTGTGGCAAAGCACACATCTCCGTGCAAACCAGCAAGTCGAGCGCAGACAGATAGATCTGGGATGCAATTAGAGATGTCATTCTAGGTAGCTGCAGTAAAGTTCAAACCCCAGGAGGCTTGTTCTTCCTGAATAAAAGGTTAACTTCCTTTCCACTTTCTTTACCTTCAGTGCTTTTCTGCTGTTTTTGGAGATACTGAAGACAATTAAACTCTACAGCCAACCCTACTGGTGTCTGGAGGCAGAAACTCAGAGCTCAGAACACCAACTAGGGGAAAAAATAAATAAATAAATAAAAATAAGCTAACAAAACGCCCCCTCGACTTAGAGTTCCTACTCGGAATTTCAGGAAGGTCTCATCAACCCCCGAGTTCAGCAAGTGAAGTCGAATCGACAAAAAATACTGACGATTTTAAAACTTCGCTTTAGATCAGTCAACATAAGGAAGTCAAAAAAATGACAGTAGTCGAATGAAGTCAAATGCATCATCATCAAGAAAGAAAGCGGAAGTGTGCTCAAGTCACTTCCTGTAGCTAAACGATATTATTATCACTAGCTAAACTATTATTTTCAGTTCTATTGTTGTAACAAGAACAGGAGTTAAGACGGACTTACAATAAGACCTGTTAATCCCCGCCGTCAATCAGTTTCCTGTCAATGAAGCACAGGAATCCCACACTCCCACCCCGTTTCAGCAGTGAGACTGGAAACCAACACCTCTGGGTTCACCGGAGCTGCGGTTGTCTGATCAAGAGGTTTGATCTCCTTCTGCTCGTCTCTTTCCTCTCAATGAAACAGAAGCGTTACATCACATTTCTCTCGCTGGCTTGAATTAAATATTGATCTTGCAGCTTTATGTGGCGTGTATTATGTGCAGATAATGATGTGGCTGGCTTTAAATGCATGTCCATTTGTAAAATCAGCTGGAGTGAAGATATCGTATTTCTTGTTATATGGTGTGACCAATCAGCATGGAGCATGGGAGGTTCAGTCAGGACAGATCAGTCAGACAATTTGCCAGTGTGTTTTTGGTTTGTCTGTTGTGTTCACAAATTTGATGTGCATTCTGGTTTGCTGGTGTGTATACGAATTTGCTTGTGTTTCGGCCTTCGCTGTTGTGTTTATGAATTTAATGTGTGTTCTGACTTGCGGGTGTGTTTATGAGTTTGCTGTTAGGTTTTCTGATTTGCTGTTGTGTAAACAAATTTGCTGTTGAGTTTTGGCCTTTGCTGTTATGTTATGTTGTTGTGTTTATGAATGTAATGTTTTCTGATTTGCTGTTGTGTGTTTTTTTTTTTTTCTCCATTTTGCGGGTGTGTTTTGGCCTTTGCTGTTGTCTTACAATTAGGTGTTGTAATGTGTTTTCTGATTTGCGGTTGTGAATACCAATTTGCTGTTGTGTTTTTGGTTTTCCTAGTGTGTTTATGAATCTGTGGTGACTACATGTTTGTTGTTGTGTTTTCTGATTTGCTGTTGCCTTTGTGGTTTTATTGCTGTGTTTTTGGTTATGGTGTGGTGTTTACAAATTTGCTGTTGTGTTTTTGGTTTTGTTGGTGCGTTTATAAATTTGTTGTTGTGTTTGGGAATTTGCTCTTAGGTTTTCTGATTTCCTGTTGTGTAAACAAATTTGCAGTTGTGTTTTGGCCTTTGCTGTTGTGTTTATGAATTTAATGTGTTTTCTGGTTTGCTGTTGTGGTTTTTAAAAATTTTGCTGTTGTGTTTATGAATTTCTGTTGTGTTTATGGTTTTGCTGTTGTGTTTATGAATTTGGTGTTGTGTTTATGAATTTCTGTTGTGTTTATGAATTTGTTGTGTTTATGAATTTCTGTTGTGTTCATGGTTTTGCTGTTGTGTTTATGAATTTGATGTTGTGTTTACGAATTTCTGTTGTGTTTATGAATTTCTGTTGCGTTTTTTGGTTTTGCTGTTGTGTTTATCAATTTCTGTTGTGTTTATGGTTTTGCTGTTGTGTTTATGAATTTCTGTTGTGTTTATGAATTTGGTGTTGTGTTTATGAATTTCTGTTGTGTTTATGGTTTTGCTGTTGTGTTTATGAATTTCTGTTGTGTTTATGAATTTGGTGTTGTGTTTATAAATTTCTGTTGTGTTTATGAATTTGGTGTTGTGTTTATAAATTTCAATTCAATTCAATTCAATTTTATTTGTATAGCGCTTTTTACAATAGACATTGTCTCAAAGCAGCTTTACAGAAATATCAACATGGTATACAGATATTAAAGGTGTGAATTTATCCCAACTGAGCAAGCCACTGAGTGGCGACGGTGGCAAGGAAAAACTCCCTAAGATGTTTTAAGAGGAAGAAACCTTGAGAGGAACCCGACTCAGAAGGGAACCCATCCTCATCTGGGTAACAACAGATAGTGTGAAAAAGTTCATTATGGATTTATATGAAGTCTGTATGGCCTTAGGAGCAGCCGTAGTCCCAGCAGTCTGGAATTAGAGAAGATTTGAGCTCCATCCAGAGGCAGAAAGGATCTGGATCTCTAGTATCTCCATAAATTCATGTGGGGCTCGGCGAAAGGAGAGAGGGAGAAAAAAGATAATTATGACTGCGAAGTAGTAGAACAGAATCTAGTCAGGGTAGGCTTGAGTAAACAAATACGTTTTAAGCCTAGACTTAAACACTGAGACTGTGTCTGAGTCCCGAACACTAATAGGAAGACTGTTCCATAACTGTGTTCCATAAATTTCTGTTGTGTTTATGAATTTGGTGTTGTGTTTATAAATTTCTGTTGTCTTTATGGTTTTGCTGTTGTGTTTATGAATTTGGTGTTGTGTTTATGAATTTGGTGTTGTGTTTATGAATTTCTGTTGTGTTTATAAATTTGGTGTTGTGTTTATGAATTTCTGTTGTGTTTATGGTTTTTCTGTTGTGTTTATGAATTTCTGTTGTGTTTATGAATTTCTGTTGTGTTTATGAATTTCTGTTGTGTTTATGGTTTTGCTGTTGTGTTTATGAATTTCTGTTGTGTTTATGGTTTTGCTGTTGTGTTTATGAATTTCTGTTCTGTTTATGGTTTTGCTGTTGTGTTTATGAATTTCTGTTGTGTTTATGGTTTTGCTGTTGTGTTTATGAATTTCTGTTGTGTTTATAAATTTCTGTTGTGTTTATGAATTTCTGTTGTGTTTACGAATTTCTGTTGTGTTTATGAATTTCTGTTGCATTTATGGTTTTGCTGTTGTGTTTATGAATTTCTGTTGTGTTTATGAATTTCTGTTGTGTTTATGAATTTCTGTTGTGTTTATGGTTTTGCTGTTGTGTTTATGAATTTCTGTTGTGTTTATGAATTTCTGTTGTGTTTATGGTTTTGCTGTTGTGTTTATGAATTTCTGTTGTGTTTATGGTTTTGCTGTTGTGTTTATGAATTTCTGTTGTGTTTATGGTTTTGCTGTTGTGTTTATGAATTTCTGTTCTGTTTATGGTTTTGCTGTTGTGTTTATGAATTTCTGTTGTGTTTATGGTTTTGCTGTTGTGTTTATGAATTTCTGTTGTGTTTATAAATTTCTGTTGTGTTTATGAATTTCTGTTGTGTTTACGAATTTCTGTTGTGTTTATGAATTTCTGTTGCATTTATGGTTTTGCTGTTGTGTTTATGAATTTCTGTTGTGTTTATGAATTTCTGTTGTGTTTATGAATTTCTGTTGTGTTTATGAATTTCTGTTGTGTTTATGGTTTTGCTGTTGTGTTTATGAATTTCTGTTGTGTTTATGAATTTCTGTTCTGTTTATGGTTTTGCTGTTGTGTTTATGAATTTCTGTTGTGTTTATAAATTTCTGTTGTGTTTATGAATTTCTGTTGTGTTTACGAATTTCTGTTGTGTTTATGAATTTCTGTTGCATTTGTGGTTTTGCTGTTGTGTTTATGAATTTCTGTTGTGTTTATGAATTTCTGTTGCATTTATGGTTTTGCTGTTGTGTTTATGAATTTCTGTTGTGTTTATAAATTTCTGTTGTGTTTATGAATTTCTGTTGTGTTTATGGTTTTGCTGTTGTATTTATGAATTTGGTGTTGTGTTTATGAATTTCTGTTGTGTTTATGGTTTTGCTGTTGTGTTTTTTTTTTGGTTTTGCCGGTGCGTTTACCAGTTTGTCGTGACTATTTGCTGCTTTCCTGTTGCGTTCTCTAACTCTGTTGTGTTGTTTTTTTTTTTGGCCTCGTTAATGTGTTTTGCTCTTAAGGGCCACCGTACCATGAACTCTATAACCGTTTCAAAATGATTTTACTCTTCCACAGTTATTGGATTGGATTACAACTGCACAAATATATAAACCCTTTAATATGTTCCAGGGTTAATTTTGAAATTAGCCTAATGACATTTCCGTCAGAGCACAATAATGAGATTAGAGACAGCTTCTTTGTATTGACATTCATGGAGTTAACTGCTCCTTCATGTGCTAAAATACTCAAAACTAATAATCATCCTCAGTGCAAGAGGCCAGTTTGTATAAGACATCAGACAAGGAAAATGTCTAATCCTAAAATACCAGTGATTCAGTATGTAAAGCCTTAGGATGTAAGCGGCATTAGCTTCTTTAAACAGTTGCGATTGCCGTCTCGCTTTTGGTAATTTGGCAGAATAAAGCACTTCAGCAGACCCTTAATGGTGCGAAACCTGGTGTGAAAATGTTCCTCTGCTCAGGGCTAATTTCTAATGATTATTGGACTATTAAAAAAATATTTAATACTGCAGCAAAGGAGGACGAAATCTTGCACCGATGAGGGGAACACTTTGAGACTGAGAATGAAGGGATGATTGAGGCTGAAATGATGCTCTTACTGTAGCTGCTTGGTGACATTTTAATCCGAGTAACCTGCTGTTCATAAGAGGGTACAGAACACACAAGCACACTCGGCTTCTCTTTAGCACTAGCGGTGAAGACAATCACGGTCTTATCACACAGATATATATATATATATAAAAAACAAAAACCTTTTTTTGTCAAATAATACAGCCAAGGTTATAAAAGATCCGCCATCAAGATAATGAATATTTACACATGCATTTCAATGCTTAATTGAAGCCATTCATTCAGGAGTGAACTCAGTATTTCGCTTTGCACTAAAAATGATGGTATCTTAATGAGTCACTGATTAAACGACCCTGATATGAAAGTACTGTATATAAACCATTTGTAACACACAAATATGACTTGAAATGTTTCAAAGAAGACAACTAAACACTGATATTCCATAAATAACTTCTATAAGTGTTAAAGGGACAGCTACGTCACATACTTCAACTTTCATATCACGAGATTCAATAGCAAACAGCACATCCCTGACCTGTAGACATATAAACAATTACGTTATACGGATTGAACAGATTAGGTTTTCTACACAGATATAACTAAAGATACAAATATGATATGAGGTACTATTATTATTAGTAGTAGTGTTAGTATTTTTTTTTTAATTATTATTTATTTATTTAAGACTGGAAGTGTGAATTGGACTGGGATCCTGCAGAACACTAGAAAAAAATGTCATGTGAGCTGTAGCTTTTCTTATCGTTCAAGATACGAAGCTTGCGGGACAAAGAAAGGGCACGTTTATTACCACGGACGTGACACACGATGCACAATGCAATTTATTCGTTCGTCCTTTAGTAACTGTAAGATATCCAGGGAGGTGGATGCAAGTGCGGTTAAAGAAACAACGAACAACCAGCCAAAAGGCAGGAAAAGACCTAGCTAGGACAGGCAAAACATATCAGGGATATAAACTTCCCAGAGAAACAAATGCCAAGCAATTAAGGAAAGAAAAGACTTCTGCTTCAGGGAAACTTCAGGGGAAATACAACAAAGGTGAGCGCAAACGCAGGAAATCACCCGGACAACGAAAGAAGACTTTCATAAACATGAGAGAGGATGCCCTCTGGTGGTCTGGGGTGGAGATTGTCCACAGTGATGATACTTGCGTGGTCAGGGTGGTTTAAATTAAGCTACTATTTTTATTATTTTTTTTAAATATATTTTGCTAAACTATGGAAGCCTGTTTCTGCCACAGAGCAAAAAAATAAATAAATATAAAAGCTAATTGCGACTTCAAGTCTCAGAATTGTGACTTCTTTCTCTGAGTTTTAACATCTTACAATTCTGACTTTTTTCCCCTCACAATTACATGTTTACGTCTCACAATTCGGACTTTTTTTTCTACTCGCAATCATGACATCCACTCGATGCAGTACCTGAAATGTGACTAACTTCAGGTTACGTGTCACGATACGAAGTTGGATACGGATACAACAGATTTTCAGACATTTAATGACAAATAAACAAAATACAAAATACTCTACAACAAACATACGAAACACTGTGGCATAGACAAAAGCATAGTACGACAACATGAGACCAGGAAGCAGTGCAAACAGTGGCTGTATATAAACCTGCTCGTTAACCAGGAAGTGAATACAGGTGCAGGTGGTCATGTGACTGATGTGTGTGGCGCAGTGGCTGCTGGGAACTGGAGTCCAGAGTTCCTTCCCTGATGCATGATATTACAAGGTTTCCTTTTCTTGACTAGCTGATGAGCGTTGTTCTTATATAGCCTGTTTACAGAGAATGACTGATTCTTTGTCGGTGTATTCTTCATACAGTAACTCACTAAATGTCAAGTGAATGTCTAAACTGCGAGAAAAACAAGTCCGGATTGTGAGACGTGAACTTGTAATCACAAGAAATAAACTCAAAATGGTGCAATACGAACTCGCAACTGTGAGGGGAAAAATGTCAGAATTGCGAGATTTTACCTCGCGATTGTGAGAAATAAAGTCAGAATTGTGCGATCTAAAGCCATACTAAACAGAACTCACAAGCAAAAATCGTGCGCACAGGATTATAAAAACAGTCCCATGCACACCTCCAATTGAGAGCAATTATAAACTCGAGTGATGTAGTTGAGTTTGAGGAACTGTCAAAGGTATACGCCACGCCACTTTGGGTTTAAATCCGAATTCAGATACAGAAATGAGCACGTAAATAGATGCAGATAAAGATACCGATAGCGGCACTGTGTTATACCCATAATAGACAGGGAACTGCGGTTCCTCTATTCTGCAAAGAAAAATAATCAGTCTTGCTAAATGTCAAAATAATTTTGTGTCCTAGACTGTCTCATTACAGACTGTCTGTGGCTTGTTAGACTGTCATATGAGACAGACATTAAAACAGCCTGTGGGACCATGACATTAATAAATCTGATGTGAGGTCAAAGAATCCATTTGACTAATGAGAGAAAGAACCACTGTTATCTCAGAAAGTTCTTCTCGGACTGATTCTTCATCTTTATACCACAGTGCTGTTGAACGCTCAGTTCTGATTCTGGTCAAAAAAGTGTTGATTCCTTTTCTATAACAGCAGCTCTGACAGTAGTTCCAGCTGCCAGGTTTATATTAATGTGCTCGTTTTAATACGTTACTGTTTAGGAGATGCTTGTTTAATAGTTATCGAAGGAGTCTCCAGTTTTCCGACACAGCACGCGTTTTAAGATGGAGGGCTTTGTTTTTTGACAAGTTCGGGTTAGGGTTAGGTTTTACCTTATAAACCATGATAAAAATAAAAGGGTGGATGATGAGGGAATGACATTCTTGCTGCTGTAACATAAGTGATAATAGGAACTGTCATTGTAGTCACAGCAAACCAGTGACTACATTTCCCATCCTGCACTGCGGCCTACAAACATGGCCGCCATGGACCGCGATTCCCAGAACACTCATATTCATTCTAATCATACACACCTGCAGCCAATCTCACAGCACAATCGCACCACAGTTTAAAAGGACTTTCGAGGCATTCACTCTTTGCGAAGTATTGAGTGTTATCACCGTACCAAGCGTTTGTACCCCGTTCCTCGTTTTGATTCATGTTATTTGATCTTGTTTCTGGTTTCTCATTCTCGATTCAAGCCGCGCCTCGCCTCGTTTATGCCAGTTTGCGGATCACCTGACCCCATTGCCTGTCTTTGACCACGTTATCGTCTCATGATTTGGATTTGTCTGCCTGCCTCTCTTTATTAAAAGCTCTTATCTCTTGCATCCGTCCTAACCTTCATTACGTTAATAATGTGACAGGAACGAACTTGTTAAATGGATAATCCGCGACATTAAACGTAACTATGAACAGATAAAAACGGTCGTTCTTTAATAAACAAAAATGGTAAACGAGGAATAACAGGACAGGTGAAATGTACTGTATTTATTTTATGTTCACGTTAACTTTCCACTTTTGCTATCATGTACTCTTTGCCTTGTGCAGCGATTCTTGATTTTATTGACGTTCTTCTAATGTCTGACTCTGACTCCTGCAACATCACTCGGACTGCATTAGAAATCTGGTTGCTTGCTATAATAGTCCCCACTATTTAATTTGACAAGTACTGTACCGAGTGCTCCAGTGATTCTGAGTCATGACTGTGATGTTATACTTTTCTCTTTCACTGGAGTGAGGGGCTAATGGCAGGGGAAGTGAAACTATCAATCGCGGCTCTGACGGCTGGGCTTGTATCGCTCAGTCTGACCTCGCTAATGCGCTAATGTACACAATTCTCAGGTGCTGTGGATCCGTCTTCGTCCCCCACCCCCCACCCCCCACCACTATATAGGGTGAGGCTGGTTTTCTCATTTTCTTGAGCAAGTGGATGTATTGAGGTGGCACAGCTCAAAGGTACATGGCCTATTTCACATCTTTTCACTGTCAGCGCTTTGAAGTTGGAAGCATTTCCCCAAGGAGACACGTCTGTCTGATGATGCGATATAAGAAATGAATGGAATTTTTATAAAACTTTTTTGTAAAAAAAAAAAAAAAAAAATACAGCTTTGGAAACAGTCTTATGAACTAATTCTCTACAAGAGCAATGATATTTAGTCTATTTGTCTTCATTTTCCACATTCGGCCTCATCAGTTACTCGTTTGACTACGAGAGCTGTTCCCCCCCCCCCCCCCCAAGCGTTTTTTAGTTTCTATCCATTTTTTATGGAAAGGAAAAGGAAAAAGAAAAAAAATCAACAGCAGGATGATGTGATGTACCACAGGTACCACACCATTATTGATTATTGTCCTATAACAGCATGTTCCAAAGTCCTTTATTCCACTTATACCACAGCAGTTATTTGTATTTTATTATTATTATTATTATTATTTTTGTCTGTTTATAGTTACATTTAATGTTTTAAAACATCCGTGAAACATGGTAGCTATAAACAGTCGCTCCCTCACCAGCATCTCTATTTCCCTCAGCTTGTCAAGATACCGAGAAACTGCAAAACCCTCCGTCCTGAAGAGTCTCCCGTAGAAACAATATTGTATTAAAACTAGAACATTAATGTACTATAAACCTGTGATTTGCTTTCCTGGCAAAACTCCTGTTAAAAAGCATTAAGAACAATTAATGAATTAATCGACACCTTCTGACCAATCAGAATCAAGAATCCAACAGCGCCGGAGTACGGTAGAAGATCGTAACGATTCGTAGAAACATGCACATCTAATGAATGAATTAATTAGAGCGCAGTTAGAAGGAGAAACTGCTGAGCAGACAGAGTCATCTTCGTCCTGCTGTGCTTGTGAAAGGGTTGTGGGAAAAGAAGTGCTGATTCGTTCTCCTCAGCAGGGAAACTGCAGGGAAGAAACCGTGGACAATACTGAGGAGCTAGGTGTTTGTGAGCGAAAACAAATCATTTTAGTCGGCCGTGAGAGGAACACACCTGCTGTGATCTTCAAACCCTTAAAAGACTCTCACTACTGCAAATCCCCGAGTCTCTGACAGATCGTAGGCAACGTCCACTAGGTATACGGATATTTCTGAAACTGTCGTTTTTGTTCTCAGTGTTTTTGGCTTCCAGTCTACCAAAACAAAGCTTTTCAAAACCACCTTCTGAGGTGGAGAAATTATGGCTAAAAATTGTCGCTATTTTTAAGTGGGTGGGAAAGAAAGTCTGTTTTTTTGAACACAATGACAAGTTATTTCCTGTTCTCGCTTACATTGTAGCTATAAACAGTCGTTCTCTCACCAGCCTTTCTTTTCCCCTCTCTTGACGTTAACGAGACAGCGCGTCATGTTACCGAGAAGCCAACAAGCGCTCCATGCTACGCATGCCCATTGTAGTTTTGCGTGTGTTATGAATGTGCTATTACTCATGGCAGGGTTAATCATGGCTGCTGACCAGGTTGTTGCTTTGTAGTTTGTAAATTCTTATTTGATAACATGTTTGTAATTTATTTTTACCGTGTTTTAATAACTACGTTTACATGGACAGCAGTAATCTAATTATTGACCTTATTCTGAATAAGACAATATTCTGATTAAGGTGTTTACATGAGTCGCTTTTAGAATACTCCTTTCATGTTCCCGTTTTACATGTTATAGAACATAGATGGATTAACGGCACACGTCATTACGTCCTCACGTCACGCCGTCTGACGTTCCCTCCAGAATTTCACGTATCGACATACAGTTGGTCTTCGTTATGGAACCGTATACAGTTTTGGTTGTTTTTATTTTTAATTTTACGACATTAAAATAGACGACTGCTTGAAGCCGTGGGCTGCGTCTGAAACCGCGTACTTACCTACTATATAGTAGCTGAGATACATGTATGTCTCCTACTATATAGTAGGTAAGTACGCGGTTTGGGACGCAGCCGTGCTGTCTTGTTTGCCGTCAAACGGTTGAGCGCTGCCGTGTGTGTACGTGTCCTGTCGCACAATGCAGTCAAAACTCTTACACGATGTTAATAGTGTGATGAAGGTGTGTACATGTCTGTAATACACATCGATAATGCGACTAAAGCAAGAATACTCCACATGCTTTAATTCGATTTGTGTTTACTTCGAGTATGACTTTAATCGGATTAAGGGCATCAATAATCGCTGTTTCTTAATCAGAATATCATCTTAATTGGTCTAAAATTGGAGTATTGTCCATGTAAACGTACTGATTGTTACACCTGTACTGCCCCTGAATCCACCGCTCAGGCACTACAAATACCACACTGCGAATGTAGATTAAGGATAAGACCAAAGTATAGCCTTAAGCAGTAGCTCCACCTCATGAACAGGTCACACACACACTCTATCTTGTTTACCCTGGCAAGGATGAAGCAGTTACTGAAGATGAATGAATGGTCATGTTGGTGTTTTTCCACATTTTGCCTTCTCTACTATTATGCATGCTCTTAACATTATTCTTGGGTTGTCTGACTAACAGTTTATAACATACTACTGCCACCTACTGGGCTGGCATGCTCATCTCATGTGTTCATGGTGTGGATGGAGATATTTTCAAAAATGCTGTTTGTTTGGACGGGACTGGGGGGAAAAATTACCGTGTACATGCGGACATGTTTTTTCCCCTCCGGTGTTTATTTGTGCGAGTGAGCACAGATTATGTGGCACAACTGACTTCCATAAACCCCTTTACTAAATTGCGATAGTAAATTGGAACAATAAAAGAAGCACTTTGCGCTACAAAAAACGCCTGACTTCACACTTTCCGTGTAAGCTTTCAGTGTTATGCTGAGATGCTTGTATTGTCCGAGCATTTTAATTCCTGAAATAGTGATTAAAGAACCATAAAGCTATGTGAGGCTTATTTGTCAGCGGACAGCTCGTTTCTTCTAATACATCATTTCTAAAATTTTCCCGAAGCGGCGGTTGTTTTATGATCAGGACTCAGACATTTTTCTGCCCAGTCACGATTACAGTCGGAGCTCGTTCCCATTTCACAAGTAAATAGCTCAGCAGACAACCTGCCAGAGAGTGTGGGAAAGATAACAAAAGAGACAGACTCCTTTAGGTACATCCATAGCCACCTGTTCTCTATTTCTCCTACCCATTAAAATGATAGTCAATGGGTAGTCATACTCGAAAACATCCTGGATCGACAACGTCCTGGATTAATCTTCTGACTCTCATTTTGTTTTTATTGAAATATTTAATTGAAGCCCACACATTTGGTTTCCATTCAACATCCCTGAAGATACATACATACATACATATATATATATATATATATACACTGTTTAGGTGTCTAAGACCAGAAGTTTTCCTCGCTTTCTTTTTTTTTTTTTTTCCATAGAAATCACCTTTTTTTTGTTTGTTTTAAGCCCACACACTATGACATATCAAAATGAGTCTAATTCAACTGTTTCCAATCCCGGTATTGTTGATTTTCTCCAGTTGGTGTTCGTCCTTCATTCATCCTCAGTCATTATTTTATCCTGGCCAGGGTCGTGTGGATCCACAGTCCATCTCATGAAAAACTGGGACACCAGTCCACCTAATGACAATCCAATCCAGTGTCATAGAAAAACCATTTGCATACTGTAAACTGTATATTACTGCAGCAAATACACAGTAATCGATTCAATCACTTCACTGAAGAAAATATATCTGCTTCCTCCTGGATGTCACCAATCATCATAATAAAAAGAACGAAAAAGGTCAGATGTGACGGTTTGAGTTGAATAAAGAAATTCATGGACAGTCGTTGTCAAAATCACAAACCCAACTGTATGCAGACGTACTAGTCCACCACAGCTCTTCCTTCCAGCTTATTAACTGAATGTATACTGATATGAAATCATGGATGGACTCCAACATTCTTAACTTTCTTAAATGAAAAGCTGACAAAAGTTGTTTGTCACCTCTAAAACTCCATCCATCCATCCATCCATCCATCCATTTTCCATACGTCTTATCCTACACAGGGTCGTGGGAGAGCCTGGAGCCTTGGAGTACAAGATGAAGGACACCCTGGATGGAGTGCCAACCCATTGCAGGGCACAATTGCACGCACATTCACACTCTACAGACAATTTGGAAATGCCATTCGGCCTACAATGCATGCCTTTGGACTGTGGGAGGAAACCGGAGTACCTGAAGGAAACCCAGGATCCGAACCGCCCCACCCAGAGGTGCGAGGCAAATGTGCTAACCACTAAGTCACTATTCTCCAAACCTCTAAAACTCTTCTACATAAAAATTCAAGAATTTTCAGTTGATATTGATGGCATTACTGTTAAACCTTGTACAAATTTTTGGAACTTAGGTAAAATTTTCGACAACACACTTTCATATGAATGCAGTATTAGGTCATTCAAGAAAAATGTGTGCCTCCTGCTTGGTTGGAATGAAAACCTGCACCCACACCGGCCCTTTCCGGATAAGATTACCGACCCCTGCTCTAGAGAGATCATAATCACCATGATGCTACCATCAGCATGCTTCACTGTAGAGCTGGTATTCTAATGGTATCTTTATAATGAGATTATTTGACATTTTGACAATTGGACTCCATTCTACTCCATTCTACATGACTTCTGATGGCACCTCAGAGCAATTCCAAGTCTGATAAGTCGCAAGATTGAGAAAATTAAATGTAAGTAAAAGGAAAAAAAAAAAACCACTGAAATGCACAACTGCTGCCCAGTGATTCCCAGACCTCTGTTCTATCGAAATACAACTACAGTAGAAGGAAGTTGAGTTTAACTGCCAGCAAAGTTCAAGCTCGCTGGAGAACACGAATCAGCTGGAGGGAATGGACGGAGCTGCAATGTGTTGCCTTCAATTCGATTTCCACTGCGGCACATTCGATGCCTGCTGGAATTCAACCTGTCGATAAAAGGCCATTACATTCAGCACTGGGGAATTGCATCCAGTATTCAGTTGTCTCTCTGGCCATTTATTTATTTTAAACACCACCACCTCACTGTCTCGGTAGCGAGTGAGAGAATGAGGGAATATGGAGGAACATAAAAAGCGGACTGAATAGAATTGTTTTTTTTTTTTTCATATCTGAAAATGTGTATGTCAACCAACCACATGCCAGGTAGATTTTGGTTCTAAATATTGCTATGCAAGTCATTCAAGCTGCATAAGGGTTTTAAGTTGAGTCATTTTGTTGTTGTTGTTGTTGTTGTTGTAGTGTACACTTCTAATTCAGTGACATTTTTGCACACTCTTACCTATTCAGCGATATGAATAAATACTGTTACTTAGCATCATGGCACGCATGCACTTTTGTTTAGTATTGAAGAGAAGATGCGCATGCTTCAGTGACCCAGCAGGATGCTCAGTCACACCAGTAAACATAACACCATAAGAAAATCATTTCCCATACCTGTTGGCTTCCCCAAGTGAATACAAACCCGAGTGGAGCTCTTTTATCATTTCCCAGCAGTAGCATCCGCTATGCCCCACTGCATGGCTGATTCACGGCCACTCTCACTCTCTCGGCTCCTCTTGAAGGTCCCACAAGCTGCTTTTCTAAAAAAAAAACTGTGGTAATAATGACCTGCAGGTCAGGAGGCTTCCTGAGAGGACCTGCTGCAGGGTAAATGATCACTTTGTTCTCATGGAGGAAGGAAGAAAAACCCCAGAAAACTTCACTAAATCAATTGATAAATAAATTGAATTAAACTCATGTGAATTAGATATTATATATACTGTAAGCCATGACATTTTAAGACAACTTGTATTAATATAAACTTGTAATATGTAGCAGAATTAAGGTCAGAGCGGCTGTTGTAGAAAATGAACCAACCTTCTGACCAATCAGATTCAAGAATCACATACATCAGACAATTTAGAAATGCTAATCAGCCTACAGCGTATGTCTTTGGACTGGGGGAGGAAACTGGAGTACCCAGAGGAAACCCCCGACGCACTTGGAGAACATGCAAACTCCGTGCAAACACAGGACAGAGGCAGGATTCAAACCCCCAACCAGGGAGCTACAAGGCAAACTTGCTAACCACTAAGCCACCATGACCAACTAATTAAACATTAAAATTTAGCAATAGGCCTAGCAATTTCTTTGTGACACTGATTTTCCTGTCTTTTAAAAGCATTGGATTATTTATTTTTTTAAAAAGCTTTTAAAGTGATTACACTGCAGACTGGACAATTTGGCCCTCAGCAAGCATCTTTATCATTATATTCTGTAATTACAGTACATTACACGGGTTCTGCCCTCTCCCCATCCCCCCCCCCCCCCCCAAAAAAAAAAAATCTATTGGCTCCCTTTCGAAAATCCCTTTCAGTCTGCATTCTTGTGTCACATACAGCATACCGAACTACAGAAACTGTAGACAGTTCCACTGCTAGGCTTGCTTTGGACATCTAATGATGACTGTATTCTGACTGGTTTGGTTTAATCATTCATATTGCCGGTTTGGATTTTAACCAAGTAACCTGAATTATTTACCTGCTGTGTTCCAGGCATACACAAATAAGCACTATTTGTCTAGCTGTCCATGTTTTCCCAGCTAGTTGTTCTCATGTAAATCTGAAGAATGGTTCGCGTGTGAGACTCAGAGACACAGGTGAAAATGCTTTGAATATATATATATATATATATTCCATCTA